>NW_003303491.1:15091-19183 GCF_000142945.1 Phytophthora infestans T30-4 | reverse complement strand
GAAAGGCAAGGGGACCCATTCATCATTCGTTTTAAGGCAAGGCGAAAAGACCTGGGTTATTGTTGAGCTTCTACCTCCAAAATTTTCAAGGGGCCGATTTGATCATGCCTCCAGGCGCCAAAAAAATCGCTCCCACCTACCAAAACAAACATAAAAAAATGACAGATGAGAGTGGTTTTCTCGCTTTACATCATTGTTTCAAAGATGGGAGTCGACGTCGCCAACGCAGACACCTCAAGGGCGAGTGCGAACGTCCCCGTACCCGGAAACGACGCCGTAGTCCAGCGTCAACTGAGGTATACCCAACCAGCATCATCTCACGTTTACCGGGTTGGTCATGCAGCCCCATTTGTGAAGGAGACGGTAGGCGAGCGAGACAGCTCTGGTGACTCTCTTGACCCCTTTGTAGCAGGTGGAACTTCGTTCCAGGACATTCTGGAGAAAATATGGGCGGAATTCAGCCCTCATATTAAAGGGGGGGCAGTGAAGTCCGGTGGGGTTTGGACTGTCGAGCAAGCTGCGATTGGCTCTTGGTCCAAGTTCATGGTGTTCAAGGTGAAAAAACACATCGTCGACAGCTCAAAATCCAACCAGGACTGGAACACTTGGCTTCAATCAATGCATGACAAGACTGCCACGCTTCTCATCTATGAATATGGCGTCAGTCTCGGGAGAAAACAAGATCGCCAAGCTTTTCAAAAGGAGTGCATTCTCCCAACCAAGACTGACAGGGCCGGCGCAGCTGCTGAAGTCACACTTCGCGAGGTTGTGGGGCGCCCACAAGACTTTTGGAGCGCCACATACACAGGTGAAGCTGTGGTGTGGCGTATGTGGGTTACTGAGGTGGTTCGCAGTCAGGATCGTTCTACATGGGACGATAAAATACGTGCTCCACCACCTCCACATATTTTGCGACTCTTGCGGACTACTGATTCTCGTGTCCAAGAGCACGTCAATGATCTTCACCGCTCGACACAAATTGCTCTCGACGTCGTGAACGCATCTATCGCTGGGTCTACAGAGTTACGTCGCGACTGGGAGATGTATGGTCGCCGGTTGGAGAGTTTTGAGACGATGTTGCAGGCTCGCAAGGTCCAAATTGAGTCGCTCCTCCATCACATGCCTCTACCAGACCCTGGCGAGTTGGTCGACCCGCTGCAGAACATGGAAAATCTTGAGGACTTTGAGCACCGATAATTCAGATAGTTTAAGCGAGCGTGCTATCATTCATTCCGTGGCAGAGAAATACCGAAGCACGAAATGAATATTTATGCCTTTTTACCTTTTTACGATTTACTTGGGGTGATAATTTTACAGCGTTGCATTATTTTTTCGTCGATTCCGGTACATGTAAGCTATGTTGCGTGTAGAAAGCAATCTCTCAAAACATACCGGTTTTCTACGACCGGTGTAAAAAGTACCTTCAGGTCAAAACCGTAAAAACGGCGGAAGGCGTAAAATCTCGCACAAGATACTCCTGTCCATTTGAAACCGTCGCTTTGCTTAAGAAAAGGCGCGCTTTAACTGGGACACTGTTTTGATGCCAAACAGATTATTGTGGATTCCGAGTATATTTGGAATTCTCGATCGATTCGTGGGCATCGCGCCCAAATCAACAGCGCGCTCTGATTGGTCAATTAGGATTGCCGTTTAACGCGGAACGAACCGGACTGCTGCACTGCTGCACTGCTGGATGCTTCTTTTGCAGCACCTTTCCTTGCAGCCCTGGATCTCCAAGGACGCACCCGTACACTTAAAACTATTGTCAATCTTGTGTTTTGATGCTGGTAGATACGTCAACGATTTGCTAAACAACATTTGTTACTCTTTAGCACGATGGAGGCAGCAGCTACTCGGCAACATGCTAGTCCCAACACAGTTTTTCACTGCTTGTACGGCTATTACTATCTTGGCTATCCCAGGAAGGAACTGGCACACATCTACAACAAAACACAGCAGACAATAGGAAACTGGATTCGTGTGTATGAAGTTACGGGGACCTACCAACGCGCTACGTCAAAGTCAGACCGGAAATTTACGGTAGAACAGCGCTCATGCCTCGAGTATTTTTTGAGCAGAGACCTTTAGCATATCTGGACGAGGCACAAACTGCATTTCGCTTGAACTTTCAGCTCACCATTTCCAAAACATCCGTGTGGAGAATTATTCACGATTTTGGGCTAACTTGGAAAGTGTTGGAACGCCGAGCCATTCAAATCAAAGAGCGAGACATCTTTCGGTTTGTGGAGGAGCTGAGTCACATCAACTGGACCTACTATAATGTTGTTTTTCTGGATGAAGTTCCATTCGATAACAGGGGAATGATGCGAAAGAGAGGCTACGCACTTCGAGGTCAAAAGGTGGCTATTCGGGGTGAGTTCCAGCGAAAACCCAGAGTCTCCATGCTTGCGTTAATTGGGGTCAATGGCATTATTGACTACTATGACACCTGTTGGAACATTTGAACGATTAGAGTTTGTTCGATGTTGTCAGAATTTGGGTTTATTTTAAGGCCGGGCACGTGTTTTGGAACTTTACCCTAGAAAATATATTTCTTTGGGGGTTTATAGAGGGGTGTACCCACTCCTCCCCCATCGACACCCTGAAATTGTGCATTATCTAAGAAGTATCGGAATTGTACCGATTTTTCTACCTGCCTATTGCCCGTTCTTTAATCCCATCGAATTTCTCTTTGGTTACGTCAAGAAAGCCTTTCAGCGCTACTACGTGGAGTCCACGAATCGTGACTTAATGCCATTTATTGTTGACACATTTCGACGCTTTGTGAACTTTAATATGGCTCGGGTGTTTGAACATTGCGGCTGGATGGTCGATGGAACTTTCAATCCTGTGGGGCCGCTGTCAACAGAGTCACGCGCAGTACCGGATTTTTGGGAGAACGTTTCCGAGGAAGAAGAAGAATTGGACGAGGATGCATTAGGCTTTCGTACGCTTAGTTAAAAAGAAAAAAAACAAATGAATGATAGCACGCTCGCTTAAACTATCTGAATTATTGATGCTCAAAGTCCTCAAGATTTTCCATGTTCTGCAGCGGGTCGACCAACTCTCCAGGGTCTGGTAGAGGCATGTGATGGAGGAGCGACTCAATTCGGACCTTACGAGCCTGCAACATCGTCTCAAAACTCTCCAACCGGCGACCATACATCTCCCAGTCGCGACGTAACTCTGTTGACCCAGCGATAGATGCGTTCACGACGTCGAGAGCAATTTGTGTCGAGCGGTGAAGATCATTGACGTGTTCTTGGACACGAGAATCAGTAGTCCGCAAGAGTCGCAAAATAGGTGGAGGTGGTGGGAGCACGTATTTTATCGTCCCATGTGGAACGATCCTGACTGCGAACCACCTCAGTAGCCCACATACGCCACACCACAGCTTCACCTGTGTATGTAACGCTCCAAAAGTCTTGTAGGCGCCCCACAACCTCGCGAAGTGTGACTTCAGCAGCTGCGCCGGCCCTGTCAGTCTCGGCTGGGAGAATGCACTCCTTTTGAAAAGCTTGGCGATCTTGTTTTCTCCCGAGACTGACGCCATATTCATAGATGAGAAGCGTGGCAGTCTTGTCATGCATTGATTGAAGCCAAGTGTTCCAGTCCTGGTTGGATTTTGAGCTGTCGACGATGTGTTTTTTCACCTTGAACCCCATGAACTTGGACCAAGAGTCAATCGCAGCTTGCTCGACAGTCCAAATCCCACCGGACTTCACTGCCCTCCCTTTAATATGAGGGCTGAATTCCGCCCATATTTTCTCCAGAATGTCCTGGAACGAAGTTCCACCTGCTACAAAGGGGTCAAGAGAGTCACCAGAGCTGTCTCGCTCGCCTACCGTCTCCTTCACAATGGGCTGCATGACCAACCGGTAAACGTGAGATGATGCTGGTTGGTATACCTCAGTTGACGCTGGACTACGGCGTCGTTTCGGGTACGGGAACGTTCGCACTCGCCCTTGAGGTGTCTGCGTTGGCGACGTCGACTCCATCTTGAACAATGATGTAAAGCGAGAAAACCACTCTCATCTGTCATTTTTTATGTTGTTTGGTAGTGGAGCGATTTTTTGCGCCTGGAGGCATGTC
>NW_003303491.1:12129-14647 GCF_000142945.1 Phytophthora infestans T30-4 | reverse complement strand
AATAAGAGAATGGACCTAACGCGGGGTCACTATTCCGAATCAGTGACAATTTCAAGTGATTAGAGAGGATTTGGATTGTCCGGCGGGGATGCAAGTTGCCTGTGGTGGATTAGCCGTGACGAGCAGCACCCCGTATGAAAAGACGATGGATCTGGTATGAGTGATGCACGGGAAGGCAAGATCCACCAAGACTTATCTCGGATCCACTTGGGTGGATATGGGATACGCTATGTACGGGTGGATCGAGAGTGGATCCTATGAAGGAATGGTGGTAGGTGTCATCGGAAGGTGGATCTAGCAGCCACGGCTAGTGAGAAGTCAAGATCCACTGCGAGGTAGCCCGGATCCCATACTTCCGAGTTCGGATCCAAGAAGGGAGGATCCCGCATAGAACGACCTCCAGGATGCTGGGATGATGGATACAGTGGATCTCGAACTTTCGTGGGACAATGGAGATCACAGACGGTTGCAAGATGATGTTGGATGATTGGAGAGCTCAGATCCATGACGAGTGTACACTTCAGTGAAGTGGATCCAAGCAACCTGGATCCAGATGAGTTGCAGCGGGGCTGCCGTAGCTTTAGCGTCAGAGGAAGACGTTCGACTCAAAGAGTCACTAATACTAAGTTCCTTATCCAAAGGACACTTACAGCCCAAGACCAGGGCTCAAAGTTAACACCTTAACTTTTATGCTTCAAAACCAGAAGTGTTTTATTTACTATTATTGCGGCCAAGCCGCCTAGGGGTAAATGTATCTCCTTAACTATCTAGCATAGTTAAACCTAATCAAATGCATAACGTGTGGCTTTCAGCCAGCGTACTGAGAGACCTTGTTAACTCTCCAACTTATGTACTGAGAGTTTGTTAACTCTCCGGGTACTTCGTACCCCTGTGTGCTCCACACCATGTAACCCCGTTACACTCTCCCCCACTAAGATGAGAACATTCCGTTCTCGAAACTCTCCTCAGCGAGGTCACGTCTTGTTAAGACGGCGGAGGTTACTACACCTCACACCATCGTTGTACAGCTCCGTGAGCTCACAAACGCCTACGCATCGTTGATGCCCAACTTCTCGTCGTCGGCCCACGGCCCAATGCTCCAAGCGCAGCGCGCATCTTGCTCTCAAGCGGTCTCAGACCTACGCTCGCGCTCCGCGCCTACTCCAAGAGCTGCAAACCGCTTAGAGCAATGCTCTTGACTCATTCGAGTCGTCGACAACAGCTCAGCGGTTGAACACTCGCTTCACAAGCGATAGGTCGGTGGTTCAAACCCACTAGGGCACAGCCCTCTCGTTCCATGAACGATTGTTCACGCTTGGACAAGCTTAAGGGCAACACCCTTTTAGCTCAATGGTTGAGCGTTGGCTTTGAGAGCCACAGGTCGGTGGTTCGAGCCCACCAGGGCACAGCCCTGTCGTTCCATGAACGATTGTTCACGCTTGGACAAGCTTAAGAGCAATCCGCTTTTAGCTCAGTGGTCGAGCGTTGGCTTTGGAAGACACAGATCGGTGGTTCGAACCCGCCAGGGCACAGCCCTCTCGCTCCATAAACTGTTGTCCTTGAATCGACAAGCTTAAGGGCAACGCCCTTTCAGCTCAGTGGTCGAGCGCTGGCTTTGAAAGCCACAGGTCGGTGGTTCAAATCCACCCGGGCGCAGCCCTCTCATACCATGAGTAGTCCGTTCTCGGACTGACGTAGGGGCATCGCCCTTGTAGCTCAATGGTAGAGCTCCGGCCTGTCAAGCCAAAGGCCAGTGGTTCGATCCCCGTGCGGGACACCACTTTCGCTGTTACAGCGCATTCACATTTGGATCATGCTCATCGAGCAAGTTGTTTCAAAACAACTATGCGTCTATCGAGACGCTTGTGCCTGAACCTTGTTCAGCACAACACGAAGCACCTGCTTCCTTCGGGACCATGTCCCTAACACTACGAGGTCTCTCCACCTCCTGCTCCCGCTGCGAGCACCGCTCATACGTACGAGCTGGCTGCTGCAGCCACTGGTCAGAGCCTGAGCTCAACTACTGACCTCATCGCTCCCCACTCTAGTGGGAGGCGCCCAGCGCCTGGCGACGCTGTCGCACGCCATGGTGGCGCTTCGGCACATGATGTGCCCGGTCGTAAGCGTCAACGACGTCAGGGCAATCTTGCCGGAGGATAACCTCAAACTCCCATGAGTTCTGTGAGTGAGGGTAACCCCTCCACTTCACTAAGTACTGGGTACGACCCTGGCGTCTACGCCACGCCACAAGGCGTTCCACGTGAAAGTGGAGCTCACCATGCTCATCGAGCAGAGCAGGAGGAGGCCTTGCCTCAGCTGGGCTCTCGCGGGGAGAGTCAGCACTTGCCGGAACGGCGTCTGCGTCCATACGACGCCGGCGTCCACGACGCGAACGTTCACCGCCCATCGGTCGATCTCGAAGGAGTGATCCACCTTGTGGATAGGTTAGAGCCACCACTGTTGACTCACACCAGGTCTCGGAACCTTTGAGCGACCAGCCTGCCTCGGCTGAACGTTC
>NW_003303491.1:0-10506 GCF_000142945.1 Phytophthora infestans T30-4 | reverse complement strand
TTCTAGCAATTCGGCTCATAAAAAAACCGATATTTAGGACAACACAATGAGTTTTAGGACGAAACAAGCCAGGGTCCGCGTGTCCTAATAGGACACTCGACAACTGGACACTCAGCTGTCCTATTAGGCCAGACTGCAACTCAGACCACTGTCCTATTAGGACAACACCAAGCCCAACATGTACTGTCCTCAAAACATTCTCAACTGGCCTAGCTAGAAACAATAATCATCTTAACACCCCTCTCTCCAAGAGCAGCCGACTCTTTGTTGTGCGCGAAAAGCACCTCAACGAAACTTTTCTACTTCAAAGTGTGTGACAATATTTTTAAAGCGTTTCAAAGGATGACAGTCATTGAAGGTCATAATAGCCGCTAATAACGGTTGAGCGACTTCAACATACACATAGCAAACGACGGTTAATAATCAGAACGTAACGATATAGGGGGGCTCAAAAAGCAGCAAAGTACTCGCAAGGGCTACTTGGCTGCAAGTCGATCCGAAGACGCGGTTAGCAAGCGATGGGGGTCTTGGTTAGCGCGGCAGTGTGCTCGGCCTGGTTCGTCGAGTTGTCTAGCGTCGTCGGGGTGTCGACAACAGGTGCGTTTGTGGCAGGCGAGTCCGGGCTTGGAGCCGACGTCGATGAGCAGTTGGACGGCACGTAGACTACCAGGTCGGCCTTCAGGTTGGAACTGACACCGACCGGCAGTTGGCACTCCTCCAGGTCATGGCCTTCACGTCAGCGAGCAGGGTGTTGCAGGCAGTCGAGGCGCACATCTTGTCAATGGTGGCCTGGTCCGGGATCTCAGTGGTCCGTGCCGCACTGTTGAACTTTCGCGCCCGTGAGCAGAGCGGACAAGACATTGCTTCCGCAGGTGGCAGCAGAGGCCAGATAGACGAGCGCCCTAGCTGCAGAAGGAGTAGCCGCGATGGTCCATGATGCTTTCAGAAATGGTTGGTGTGCCCCAGGACAATAAGTAAAGCCAATGTGAGTTTTAAGTAACTCTTACGTAAATTTACGTAGATAGTCCGGAAAAAGTTATTATTTGAGGTTTAGGACAATCTGGAGGACACAAATTATAATATTCTGTAACGAAGGATTAGTCGCTTTTTAGGACACATCTCCAAAATCTCCCTGTAAAATTTAGGACAAATAGGACAGTTTAGGACGTGTCTTAGGACGCATTATCCTACACCAACTCGTAGTCCGGCCTGCGCGAGAGCGCATCGGCCACTACATTAAGCCGCCCCGGCTTGTACTTCACCTCGAAGTTATACTCGGCAAAGAAGGAAAGCCATCTTGCCATTCTCTGAGAGAGATGAGGCGACTGTGTCGCAGTGCGTAACGACGCATGATCAGAAAAGATCACAAAAGGCTTAGAGCCTAGCAGGTGTACCCTGAATTTGACTAGAGCATACTTCATTGCAAGTAGCTCTTTGTCATGAACTGGATAGTTCTTCTCTGCAGCTTTGAGCTGGCAAAGCTGCAGAGACTCAAACGCGATCACGCGTTCACGCCCTTCGGCGTCTGCTTGTAGTAAAGCACAACCGATTGCAAAATCGGAGGCGTCACAGACGACGCTAAACGGACTATCCGGGTCCGGTAGCGCAAGGATCGGAGCCTGGAGAAGGCTCTCCTTCACAGCCTCAAGGGCTCCGTCGTGCTCGACGTTCCAGCACCATGGTGCGTCCTTCTTAAGGAGATCTGATAATGGCCGAGCCATCTCCGCGTAGTTCGCACTGTACTTGTGCAAGTAATTGGCTAAGCCTAGCCACTTGCGTAAGTCTTTTTGGTTCTTGGGAACCGGCCAGTCCACGATGGCCTTGACTTTGGCAGGATCTGCCCGTAAGCCACGCTTCCCAATGAAGCACCCGAGGAAAGGTATCTCCTCCGCGCCAAAGACGCACTTGTCCAAGTTGGCATACAACTTATTAGTGCGCATGCACTCGAGCACCGCTCGCAAGTGGTCAATGTGGTTATCCACGTCTGACTTTCCGTGCTCGGCACGACTATGGACGAATATATCGTCAAAGTACGTTTGAGCGTACGCCCGGTGGGGCCTAAACAACTGCGTCACAAGACGATTGAACGTTGCTGGTGCGTTCGACAGCCCCTGGGGCATCACCAGCCACTCCCAGAGCATACCGCTCGGAGTACTCACCGCTGTCAGCGGAATGTCGCTCGCTCTCATGAGCAATTGGTAGTAGCCATCGACCAAGTCGAGCGCGCTGTACAACGTACAGCCTACCATGTTGTTCTGCAGAACATCCTTGCGAGGAATCGGCGTTTGCGCCGGGATAGTGGCCGCATTTAGCTTGTTAAAAGCATGAACAATGCGCCACTTGCCGTTCGGCTTTCTCACACAGAACGTGGGTGTCGAGTGCGGAGACTTACTCTCACGCACCATCCCTGCCTCGTGCTTCGCACGGAAGAATGCGTCAATGACGTCACACTGCTCTCTCGGCAAAGGCCATTGCCTTGTTACGCAGTATTTGGTTCCAGGAACCAGGTCAATCTCATGACACACGCCTCGATCCGGAGGCAGGCCCGTCGGTGGGTCTTTTGAGACAACGTCTCCATACTCCTTCACCACCGGGTAGAAGGGATCCGAAGGATCTTTGAGGATCGCCGATCCACTTCTTGCGCTCAGCGCCTTCTTGGTGTCCTCTAGGACCGCGTCGTCCACGACGGATGAGGAGTTC
The DNA here is from genome assembly GCF_000142945.1 of Phytophthora infestans T30-4. Taxonomy (NCBI): domain Eukaryota; phylum Oomycota; class Peronosporomycetes; order Peronosporales; family Peronosporaceae; genus Phytophthora; species Phytophthora infestans. The sequence continues at coordinate 7,806 of NW_003303491.1, read as the reverse complement.
AACTCTCCTCAGGTCCCAGCAAGACCACCTCGGCTAGCTCGCCTGCCTTTAAGGCTTCGCCGAACTCGGCAATGTACATCTCGCTCCCAGCTCTAGACAAGACCACTGGCCGGGGGGCAAAGAAAACCAGGGCTGGAAATTGGTCTCTTTCACTTCCCCCGGCTCACTTCGCTTCACAGAGTGTATATGCTGTTTCCCCACAAACAGTGGAGCATCACCGCTCGTCACGTTGGACACTTCGTCCGACGTCGAAGACGTCACAGACGCCCTGCGTCTTCTTCTCCTCTCCCTCCGCGACCGAGCCCGGCCGGATGAGGGCGGTGTGGCGACATCTCCGTCACCACCACCGGGTGCAGCAGCACCATCACTCCTCGAAGAGGATACAGTGTCTCGCAAGACACTCGGCTGAAAGCCAAGAGGTTCTTGACCTTCACACAGTGAATTAGGTGTCACTTCACCTGCATCTCCTGGGCCACGCCCATGATGCCTCGACTCGCAGTCGACCGCGACCCTAGGGTCACGCAGCGGTAGGTCATCGACCAGATTCATACCACTCAGTGGATTACGCGCCACTCCGCGCTCGTCCTCACCAGGACCCAGCAGTGGGTCATTGACCTGACCTGCACCGCTCCGCGGATAACGTGCCGCACCACGTACGCCCTCAGGGCAAACAGCAACCTCGTTGCTAACAATTTCGGACATACCAATGTCCAGCACTACGGCCGCCTCGGCCTCGTGCTCGCGCCAAAAGCGCTTCTGCTTCCTAGCAGAGGTGGGTTCATGACTCACCAAGGCTCCACTAGGAGCAGGGTGCGACGCACCCAGCGTTTTCGACTTCCAGTCGATCCATGGCTCATGACGTTCCAGCCATGCCATGCCAAGGATGAGGTCATACCTCGCATCCAGGTCTAAGACCAAACAGCGTTCCACGCTATCGAAGTTCTCAACTTCACTCCAAGGTCGACAGAGACCTTCGACACAGTTACCAGTGTCCCCGTCGCGAGACGGACAGAGATCGTATCTCTCGTTGGCACTTCCAGTGCCTCAGCATACAGCTGAACTCCCTTCCAGGGTGGAGCGACGGGCGTAGTGCCCGAGCTCCCGAGTCAATCAAGACTCTTCATGGCTTTGCAAAGCCCTTCACGTTCGCTTGAACGACCAGCAAGCCCGGCTTGCACACACTCTTCTCGTAAGAGAGCTCAGCTCTCTTCGGGGCTGAGCCCCGTTGCCCTCTACCTCTTCGAGGCACAACAGAACTCAGCTCTTCCCCAGTAGACCGCCCCGCGCCTACTGGGAGTTGCCGTTTCCCGGCGATGACCCGGAGGGTTGGCTCGCCGGAGCCTCGCGCTTCTTGCGCAGAGGGCAATAGGCCCTCAAGTGCTTAGTGCTACTGCACACAAAGCATCGGCGGATGCCGGCGCGCTACTCCGCAGCAAGAAGCTCCGCTTCTTCATCTTCAGCATAGCTGAGGTCCATCGGCTCTGGACCGCTCGAAGTGCTTGCGCTACCAGCGCTCCAACCAGGTCGCGCCGACCTGAAGTTGTGCTCGGCATTCAATGCCACATCCACCGCCTCTTCAAAAGAGTTAGGGTGTACCCGGAACACTTCCGTTCGAGCTGCGCTCACACGAAGTCCCTCCATGAACACGGTCACGCTGACCAGTTCCGGAAGAGGGTCCGCCGCCATTCCGGCGATAAGAGTTCTCAACTCTTGAATATAGTCCAATAAATCCTTCTTACCCTGGCGGGTAGCAAGGAACTTTGACCGGATACGGTACGCCTGATTAGGCGGCGCGAACACGCGCGAAAGCTGTTGCTTCAGCTGATCCCAAGTGGGAAATGCAGCGTCAACAGACGTGCCGCACGTTAGTGCCCATTTGCGAGCGCGACCTCCAAGTCTGAAGATAGCCAGCGCCACGCGCTGATGCTCAGACTGGAGCAGGGCCGATCCCATGGCCATCTCGACCTCACGGGTCCAGAGAAGGAGTTTCTCTCCATCCTTCCCCGCGAAGGTTTTTACGCTCACCATGAGCGGTTTCAGTCTCATAGACTCTTCACGCGTCATCGACGCCGCCGCCGTTGCGGCGCTCATCTTCTCTTGGACATGCTCCATGAGCGCGTTCTCGTAGCGGGAGAACGATTCCAGCCTGGCAGTGACCGCCTCTGGACCTTGCGATGCAAGATGAGCCACGCCCTCTGGGCCAAGCAAGGACATAAGCTTAGTAAGCGCGTCCTGCTGCGCCGGGGGCAAATTCGCGAACACGGGGTGTTCCCATCCTCGCAGAGGATATAGTCAACCGACTCAGAAGCGGGATTGACTACAAGTGCTACCAAGTGCAGCGGGGCTGCCGTAGCTTTAGCGTCAGAGGAAGACGTTCGACTCAAAGAGTCACTAATACTAAGTTCCTTATCCAAAGGACACTTACAGCCCAAGACCAGGGCTCAAAGTTAACACCTTAACTTTTATGCTTCAAAACCAGAAGTGTTTTATTTACTATTATTGCGGCCAAGCCGCCTAGGGGTAAATGTATCTCTTTAACTATCTAGCATAGTTAAACCTAATCAAATGCATAACGTGTGGCTTTCAGTCAACGTACTGAGAGACCTTGTTAACTCTCCAACTTATGTACTGAGAGTTTGTTAACTCTCCGAGTACTTCGTACCCCTGTGTGCTCCACACCATGTAACCCCGTTACAATTTCTTAGTAGATCGCAGTCGGCCGTTTTAAAGGAGACAAGTATGAGCGAAGACGACATCAGCCACGCCAACCTTCCTAAGAGCGCTATTGCTAGTCACCCAGCGCCTTCGGGGTATCTAGAGCTAGCTGCAGCTCGCCGTGGCGATGCGGAGACTCTTCAAACTCACCAGGCCAAGCTTTGCCAAAAGCTGCTTCAGTCCCGACTTCAGCAGATTGAACTAATGGAAGGGAAGCTTGAAAAACTGGCCAAGTACACGGCGAAGCTGTTAAATGCGCACGATGAGCTAGCTACATTGATCTCACTCGAAAAGGAGGAGACCACCCGCATTGCAGCCGTGACGGGGGTTCCTATTCGCAGCTCTAAGTACGTCATGTCTTACTCGGTTGTGCTGGAGGAGTGTTGCAGCTCAATGTTAGGCCACACGCAGCATTGAGGATTTGAGGACCAGAGTGGGGTTATTGAGTAAGAAGTTTACAATTAATTGGCTTCCGAAACACAACATGCTACGTCTTAATTGTCGCCAGTAATTCCAGATCTGTGTCTTGGACCGCCTTCGCTACCTTGTTTTTTCTCGTGGTTACCTCGGGTTGCCTTAAGATCATCCACATAATGCGAAGACGTATAATAGTGACGTCGTCATGGCTTACAGCACATCGGGTAAATTGCGAGCTATTTTTAAGCATCGTATACACTTAGGCGAGAACTAGCACACCGCAAGAAGTTCCGTCGGGCTGCTTCGGTCCGGAAAGCCACACGGTCTCCTCAACGATTGGATATGGCTCTCCCAGCATGGTGGAATCGTGCCAAACTCTTAAAACCTCGGCCACTACTGCCTCGTAGGTGTGTTCAAGAGTGTCGTTGTATGACGTAGAGCACAATGGCTCGTAGAAATACGGTGTGACTGTCGCCATCGCCGTCCGGTATGAAATACTGACAATAATCACACCCCAGTGTATGTTGCTCAAATGGACAGGCAACACAACGTACTTGCAGCTTATATTAGTAAAATTAGTAATATCAATATCGTCTTTACTTTGAAAAGTGTGTGGAAAATAACATCCCTGAGCTCTTACAAAATACTGGTCTGTGAAGTCTACATTAATAATGATAAATATCTCTATTTGAGAAGTGTGCAGAGCTCTTAGTAAATGTCAATAATCAAGTATCTGCGCAGCTCGCCTGGCTGTTTGCAACCAATCGATGCGTTTCGTGCTGGGCAGAAATGTTTACATCACGTCCAATCGCGAGGGCGAGAGACGGTCTGATCGTGCGACAGATCCAGTCAGTGTCGCAGGTCGGCAGGTATTGCCCAATCAGGGCGCGAGTTAATTGTGTAACGCTTTTGAATATATTTGTAATTTTTGCATAGTGAGGTCGAGTCAGAAAGGTAGGCGCGGTCGGTAAGATGGGAGGAAACTGTATTAGACAGGGCCGGTGTAGCCAGGCGAAAGGGTAGGAAAAACCAGAAAGAGAGGAAAGCGACGGACTGATTGACAGACGAACGGACGGACGGACAGACACGCTGCAAGTTTAGGTAACGGGAAACTAGCGCTCTGGGCGCCCGCTCCGCGGACGCTAACAGCATGGTTGGTTGGTGTAGTGTGGGCTGTCCGACTCCGATGCACTGTGGTGGGCTTAGAGTTTCTAGTCAAAGCAAAGCAACATATAGTACATGTATACTGTGATCTACGTATATTACGTTCCAAAACAACACCGCACACAGTATCTATAGTGTTTACATGTTATTGTAGACACGACCAGAGTTTAACGTGATCTGCAAGAAGAGCACCATCTTACCCGGGAAGGTTTTGTCTATAATCTCGTTTGAGCGCATTGCTCCTAAAATGACACGAATCGAAGGCGCGCGTGGTTGCAAAGCTAATATATGCTGTACGGAAGACGGGTCAGTATCAATGATGCTACGAAATATGCGTAGATCGATGAGAAATCCCAGTGTAGCTGGAGTAAATACACCTACTCAAACCTAATGCCATCAGTCACGTCATCGCCGTGAGGCAGTCGACACCATATCTTTGATTGCGACGATCTATTAGAGCAAGGTTTGGCCAGCTTCTCGCGCGAAGTATCTTTTAGGACAGATAGATTTTGCCGATTGTCGCCACAAACACCGATTGTATGCCTTGAAACTGTTCCGCTGAGCTGTTTATTATATTACTGAAGGGTCTTTCCACTATCTTTCGCATGCATTGATCTTACTTGCATAGCTGACGCACTTACAAACTTATTTTCATAGATACTGACCGACAGAGTGGCGTAGATCCTTATCGAGTGGTATTTACTGGCTCCTATATGTATGCCAAACACACAAAGCCACATGGCTGTAGACAGCGTATCATATTGTAGGGATGTTTAGACTCAATTTGAAAAGTAGCTCATGTACAATATATGAAGTATTTTTGCTGCCTACTTATCAACTCGGTTTGCTATTTGATGTGTAGCGCGAGGTCGCTAATGAGTGTGTATAACACGCGCCCGTGAGAGCCAAAACCTATGTATAGGGTCACTATCGCTCTCTTGATACATTTGCGTCGTCGTGCTAGCTTTCTGTGCTTACGCTATTAATGTTTTAGTCTGTATAATCAAGCGCGTCACTAACTGGGCACAGGCCATTCCGCAGCGATATTGGTATGCTGAACGCGCATTTGTTAGCAGTAGCCAACGCGATATATACGCGCGAGGCGGGTACGCCTTATAGTCATCCGCGAATCAACCGAGCTTTCATCTCGGCCGTTATGAACAGGACACTAAAGTACAATATTGCATTCAGACACATCGACTTGCCACGTCCATCTGTACGGTCTGCACTGTCACGCAGTGGTAGTATCTATGTAAACAGCAGCTTATTCGTCGCACGTAGCTCCCACTCAATACTGTAGTTTAAATTTGTGAGCGCCAATTAGTGCAATATACGCTATAAGAGCTGATGGTACAGATAGCATGGTTTTGCGTGTGCCCACGTGAGCGAGTGTACGTGCCATCTACGGTGATGCGTATGCGGATAGGAACCACCAACTTGCAGCGGTGCACAGTTGATTCCATGTGCTAATTATTTTATGAAGCGCGCTACGCTCGTAGGTGCGTCAACATTATAGTCAGCTTACCGTATGTGCGTCTCCAAGCCTCGCACCGTGAGCCAGTATACCAAAACAAAAATAGGTTGGAAAATGGGGGCATAAAGGGTATATTTACCATTACTTGCTCTTCTGCTGCTTCTTTTGCTCGATATACTTGGCGTTTCGGGCGGTCAGTTTGTGAGGGTGGCTGCGCCTCTTTTTCTTCTGGGAGTACCAGTCAGGACCCATCGCCTTCTTGACGTTCGCCAGGCTTTCCTGGCGGCGCACTTTGGCCGAATCAGGTGGTGGGGGCTTTTCCTCCCAGAGCTCGACTGCTTTTGGGCCGTTCTCGCAGGCAATACAGCGCCGCACGATGTCCCGCCCGCTGATTGTACGGAATGCGTAGCCGTACTGCAGCTTCCCGCAACCGACGCAGCGCGTCCGGGCATCCGTCGTAGACCGCTGCGGGTTCAGCAGAAGCGGGTCAATCTTCGCCTCGCATTGGTTGCACGTAGGGCCCACCATTTTGCAAACTGTGAGTAAGTTAACAAAACGTGCGTAAAATATTAGCCAATAGCACGCTAATATAAGGCTGGTATTTATTATTAGGCAAAATATTAAAATGTTTTATAAAATAACTTTCTATTTGCTATATTGATAATAATATCAAATTTTCCATACATTACATGCAATATAAACTGACAAAAACAATTATCTATCGTGCGCGCATGCATTCGTCGGGTGGGGTGCACGGGAGCAGATAGCGCAATGACCGTGCAGCCGCGCGCCTTCATTGCACGGTGGCAGTGGTGAGTGCCAGGTGAAGTAAAGAAGATATATATTCGCAAAGTCCTTACAAAAAGCGCTGGTCGTGAAGCCTACTTTGATATTAAAAAAGGGGTGCAGAGCGTGTGTGAGTGGCGTGGGGTGCGTGCTGGCGGCGCGACATGTGGGTGTGAATTTGCGTTTGCGTGGCCTTGTGGTCTAGTGGTATGATTCTCGCTTAGGGTGCGAGAGGTCCCGGATTCGATCTCAAAAAATACTATCGTCTCTACTTTAGAAAGCTCGTGGAAAATAGCATCGCCGAGCTCTTACAAATGCGGCCTGTGAAGCTTATTTTAAAAATATTAGTACTATTAATATCGTCTTTACTTTGAAAAGTGTGTGGAAATAACATTCCAGATCTCTTACAAAATACTGGTCTGTGAAGTCTACATGAATAATAATAAATATTTTTATTTGAGAAAGTGTGCAGAGCTCTTAGAAAATAAAGTGGTTACTGTGCCCGATTTGCAGTACATACGACAGGTTTTGCGTAGCTAAATGTCAATAATCAAGTATCTGCGCAGCTCGCCTGGCTGTTTGCAACCAATCGATGCCTTTCGTGCTGGGTAGAAATGTTAACATCACGTCCAATCCCGAGGGCGAGAGACGGTCTGATCGTGCGACAGATCCAGTCAGTGTCGCAGGTCGGCAGGTATTGACCAATCAGGGCGCGAGTTAATTGTGTGACGCTTTTGGATATATTTGTAATTTTGGCATAGTTAGGTCGAGTCAGAAAGATAGGTGCGGTCGGTAGGATGGGAGGAAACTGTATGAGACAGGCCGGGTGTAGCCATGCGGAAAGGCAGGTCAAAGCAGGAAGACAGGGAGTGCGACGGACGGATTGACAGACGGACCGACAGGTTACAAGGTTAGAATATTAACTAGCGCTCTGGGCGCCCGCTCCGCGGACGCTAGGGCATTGTTTGTTGGTGTAAGAGGGACGACCACCTCCGCTGCGCTGCGGTGGGCTTAGAGTTTCTACTTAGAGCGACGCTACATATAATATTTGTATACTTTGATCTACTTATGCTACGCTCCAAAACAACACCGTACACAATATCCTTACTGCTCTCATGTTATGCCTCACTGTCCGCCTCTGGAGCGTGTACTGCTATCATTTCTTAAAGTCACTTTTTGGAAACATCACATATAAATATGGAGGCGTGACAGCTGGATGTTACAGATAGATACCCCGCGTGATAGATCTA
>NW_003303490.1:97675-110918 GCF_000142945.1 Phytophthora infestans T30-4 | reverse complement strand
AGCCGGCTTGTCCTTCATATCTATTGGACGCAAGCAATCGCCTAATATCCGCAGAGATCTAACGGCTTGAGAGGATACTGAATGTATGCCTCCTGTGAAAATACCACAACATTCGACTGTACGTCCAGGTCCATGGTAAGTAAGTCACTGACGACACCAACTTCTTCGAGCTTGGATTGCTTGTTCAGCTCTCCCATCAACCCATTTGCTACGTCCAGTTAAATTCTATTAGTAATAACATTTGCTTTGAATTCAAACTGCAACAAAAACGTTTAACGTGGTATGCCAAATTAAAGGTGCTTGGTTTAACTATAAAACGGATTGGTGCCGTAGCCAGGCACAACCACTGTCATCATTGAACGGCACAGGTTGCTCCATGTACACTTTGACGTCTATCGCTCCGTTTTTAAAGGGCGTAGTGAAGTCAATATGGTAGCAGTGGAGATCAAGAAAAATGTCCGCCATGCTTTCATCGACACGACTGGGGCGTATACTTCCCAATAGGCCACACCAAATGCTTGTTCAGAGCCTCGAATAGTTAAACGAGCTTTGTAGACTTCTATCGCTCCCTGCTGACTTAGTTTTATAACAAAATATTAGCGACTTGGCATGCCTTTGGTTTTTGGAGGACGGTTGACTAGGACCCAGATATGTTTCTCCATTATTGACTTCATTTCTACTTGCATGGTCTGCATTCCTTTACCAGGATTCGGATTGGCAAGAGTGGTCTAGACCGCCTTTGCTAATATGCCTGTCGTGGCATAACATAGTTTCAGCTGCATAACAACCCCAACAACGTTGCCACGCCGCGGTTGCGTGGAGCGGTGAAAACGAAAACATTTTCAGGCCTTTGCTGGTGTATTCAAACTAACCAGGGTTTTGTCTTAATTTGACCTAGCCAGACTTGCAATAGCACGAAGGAGGCGTGTCTTCCATTGCATCGTCGAGCTAACCTTCTTTACGCTGGTGTCGACTTAATATTGCGTCAACACCGCAAGAACCACGCCAAGTCTTCCTTGATGTCACCTCTTCGTATCAACATAGCAGGATGTGCTTTATTATCCCCCAATATACTAGAATTCACGCTGCATTGTCGGTTCTCCGTTAGTAACTCGCTTCCAACCGGCCCAGAAGCATCGCCACTTGTCGACCAACCTTGTGATTGCGACACGAACGCGAGTCTCAATGTATTGGCGACGCACCACTGTGTGCTTTAGGCAAAAGCTTGTCGGCATAATCACCATCGACAGTCGACTGGTTACTAAATGTAACGTTCCTTGACTTAGCAAGAGTACTAGAGTGAAGATCAATGAGGCGGAATCCGACCGTACTGGAGGGATATCTGAGGAACGGCGCCTCACGTGATGTTCGCGCTTTCTTGCTTTTCCGCTTTTGACACAAAAAATGTAAGTATTATAGCGGCAGAAAATGATGGGGCTAGCTAATCCAAAATAAACTATTATCTTTGGGTAATCGGCGATAACTTCACCAAAATAGCCTTAAACTGAGTGCAAAGTGCGCAAATAGAAAGCTGATGTTTCGTTGTTCTTTCTTCCATAAAAAGACTCGTCTTCTCTTTCATTTCAGGAAGCGCAATACAGCTCAGACACCAGCTCAATCCGGACGAGAAAATTCTAGTTTGCAATGTATTTGATTATTTCGTCGCCGAGGCCACAGCAGGCAGAAGTGGTGGGCGGGACTCGCGCCATCGAACTAAAGAGGCGACGCGCTTTAGGAAAAACACAGTTTTTCGGGTGCTCCGGGCAAGGAACGTCGACCCAGACACCGATTTTGCCGAGGTGTGCTTGTCATTTTGGTCCATGTAGGCTTACAACCGCTCAGTTGTGATACCATATGGTAATCTTATAATTTAATTTTTCGCTAGTAGAATGTACCATCCACACGAGGTCACAAGAAGCTCTACGACGAAAGTGATCTTAACGTAACTGTCCGTGAGTATGTCACGTTGCAGAACAAGGCAGCCAAACCTGTGACAACTCAGCTTATCTGCGACCACGTCGAATCTGTCATTGGCAAGTGCTACAATGTGCACAATGCGGGTGTGGCTTAATGACATGGGTTTCAATCAATTGCGCGGCCAGAGCCGCCATTACCTTGCCGAAAGTACTGGTAATGTTGCTTTCCGAACAACATACCTGCAGAAACGGTTAGGAAACCGAGATGCGCAACAACATCCTATTCAGCCGGAGGTCTTCTTAGACGAAAGCTATTGCAACGTCAACCATGTCACTGGCAAGACATGGCTAACCGAAGAGAAAATACGACTTTCAAAACGTGGACGAGGCGCAAGGTACTTAACAATTTCCATTTTTTGTTTTTGTAAATTGTTTTATTATCGTTTTTTTAATTAACATCTTAGAATATGTATTGTTGGAGACGGAATTATCACTCGTCGAGGCAACAATATTCATGGCGGGTTGGTTCCAAACTCATTAACTCATTGGGGTTCAAGCAAAAAGGCGGGCACCGGAGGCGACGACGATTACCACGGCAACTTTGACATTGCGCTATTTGAAAAGTGGTTTACGAAACTGTGTGTGACCTTGCAACAGCACGGTAACTGCATCATCCACATGGATGGTGCTAGATATCGTAAACGACAAGAGGATGCTGCTCCTACTCGACGAACCGCCAAAGCTGACATTCAAACATGGTTGTTTAGACGCAGTAAGTTTTTTTTTCTATTTTATCATTAGTTTTGTCAGTTTGAACTTTTTTGGAAAATTAGAGATTGATTTTGAGCCGAGCTGGTTCATACCTCAACTGCTGGAGCTTGTAAGAGCTCACAAGACCAAACCGTTCTACGTAGCCGCTCGAATTGTCCGAGAACACAATCACACATTGCTGTACACGCCCTCATATCACCCCGAGCTTCAACCTATCGAGCTGATATGGGGGCGTGTGAAAAACAGAATTTTTCGACGACCTGCGGACAACTTAACAGATCTTTCAGCTAAACTTACAACTGAGTTTGGACGCATCAAGTCAAAGCACTGGTGTAAGTATTACAAGCGTGTCCTGCGATTTAAGCGCAAGTACATGGCAGCCCTGGAAGAGTGTGAGCTTGTCGACGAGGAGGAGATTTGTGCTGTAGCTGATGAGGAAGATGGTGAGTAATCTCTCCATAAATTTATACAAATCCTAGTTTTTAATTTAGAACTTTTTTTTCTTAACGCCTGTAGTGGGCCACGCCATTACATAAGTAGGTAGATTTATATTACAAAAGTAGGTGCAGCAGCACACGGCTAGCGTGTGCTGAACTGCCGTCATCCTATTGGTTGATATATGGGGAGCCAGACCCATTATCACCCAATAAGGGTTTGACGTGTATTTGAGTGGTCAGGGCAAGCTTCCCTGGACCTAAATAAAAACACAGTTGATTTTCCTTCAGACTAAGCACTTGGTTTCACTATCGCGGAACTTGCACGCTTCCTCATTATTACGTGTAAGCTAGTAACGGACACTCTAGGCCCGTTACACCTGGTAGCACTTAGTAGTCCTTCCCATGACCAAGTTCACAATGAGCCAAGGCCAGACGTCTGAAGCTTCAGGGCCAACCCTGGAGCATGCTGCTTTCCCTCATCTCACTCGTGTCGAGTGGGAAGCCTTTCACCGCATTGCGGAGGTGTCCGGTGAGGCTGTTGTCGCGTCGCTGCTGAGCTCAGCGACTCCCGATCAACAACGTCAAGCAGCTCAAGAGTTCATGGAACGCGAGCTCGCCGACGCGAATCGGCGAGCGACAACTCTCTCGCGTTCCTCGAGGAATGACATCGTCAAGTTGGAAACGTCAACCTACTCCGGTGAAGGAGCGAATCGCCTTCCGTTGAATCGCTGGTTTCGCGAAGTCGACATCGCTATCGCCTCGAGGATGATCGAGGCGCAAGGAGCGAAAGTTAACTTCTTACTTTCCCGACTGGCCGGGAAAGCCAAGGAGTGGGCACTCGGCAAACTGGTCGTAAACAACGATGCGTTCTCCACCCTGGAGGCCCTCCAGAGTGATCTTCGTCTCGCCTTCGAGCCTCCACAAGACGAGTCCCGAGTGCGCGCAGAGTTCTTCGCTCTGCGACAAGGCAAGATGACCATGCGCGACTACGTCCAGAAGACACGCCACCTCGCGTCCTGCATCGTCACCAATCCGATTGACATGGCATCTCAAGTCCACGTCTTCGTGTTCGGCATGCGTGAAGGCATGACGCGATACTGTCTGACTCGAGCGGAACCCTCCTCACTCGAGGAGGCATTTGCTCTCGCACTTCGTGAAGACTACGTAGTGGCGGCGTCGTACGCGCGGGCAATGTCCGCGGGAGCTCAAGAGTCAGCTCCGGAGCCGATGGAGATCGACGCGATTGACGCGTCGAACAACCGCCGTCGTGCAGTCCCTCGTGCGAATGGTGGTCGTCCCAGTCGATCCCTCACTTGCTTCCGCCGTCGGAAGGTTGGACATCGCGCGACTGAGTGCCGCGCGCCCGCGCCAGTGCTCACGCATACTGTCGATGCCTCTCCTACCGATCAGCCAAAAAACGGTCAGGGCCAGTAGGTGCGGGGCGCCCTACTGGCTGGAATGGAGGTCCGGGTCCCCCGGTGGCAACCCAACCTTCTAGCCCTCGTGTGCTACACGCACACTTCAATGCCACCACAGCGTCGGGCGACTCAAGACTGATCATCATCAGCCTCCATGTCGCCGGCGCCCGACGTCCACTACGCGCGCTTGTGGACTCAGGAGCGACAAACAACTTCTTCCGTGAGTCGTGTTTGTCGATGCTACCCAGCGAAATCGCTGTCCGCAACGGTCGCGGACAGGTTGTAGTCAAGCTTGCTGACGGAAAGCCGCGCTACGTCGCGCGGCGCGAGATTACGTTGCCGTACACTTTCGACGGCTTTCGCAGCAATGACGACTTCCTCGTGATTGAGATGAACTACGCATTCGATTGCATCCTGGGCAATCCGTGGTTGTCACGGTATCAACCAGAGATTGACTGGTTGGCCCGCTCGGTTAAACACCGCAGCGGTTTCGACGTGAGCGAGGTGTTCACCCACCTCCTGGTTGCCCAGAAGGACTGGCCCCACGTCACCGTCGTGGACCGGTCGTCCACGACGCAAGCTGGACACAGAGTGAGCGATGGCCCTCTCTGCACGGCTTGCGCAGTGCTGTTGCACGAAGACTCCTCGCCGCGAGGCGAGGGCAATAACACGATGGCGGTCGAGCAGGGGCTCCCGCAATACGAGCAAGCGGTCGAGCATGGGTTCCCGCAGCGCACAACTGCGGTCGAGCATGGGTTCCCGCGGCGCACCACAGCGGTCGAGCATGAGTTCCCGCAGCACAATATGGCGGTCGAGCATGGGTTCCCGCAATGCAACACGGCGGTCGAGCAGTCGAGGCTCCCGTCACCCGAGCCGGTGGTCGAGCAGCTGGAGCTCCCGCCGAACGACCACGCGGTCAAGCAGTGGCCCCCGCGTGTGACCGGCACAGTCGAGAGTGAGCTTCAGTGCCTAGAGCGGGGTTATACATCGTCCAGCGAGAGCGATTCTTCCTCCTCGAGTACACACTCGAGGCGCCGGGCAAAGAAGTCAAAGCGCCGTCATTTGAAGCCACGACGTGAAATTGCACCGAGCGGCATCTCACAGACGGAGTCGGTCTGTGTCATTGAGCACGTGGACGACGGCATGGGCCGTCAGCGCACCGTCGATCTTACGTGTCCACCTCGCGACGCTCAATCGATCACCCGGCTTCCAGGTCTCTCCTGGAAGAACTTCCTTCGTGGTCTCAAGGTTGGTGAGGTTGAGCAGGTCTGCCTGATCACAGACACTTCGTCTACGCCACTCGAAGGGAACACCGTCAGTGATGACGACGGATCCACCCGTCCCAAGAGCGCCGAACCGAAGTCCGCTCGCGAGGAGCGATCCGCAGCGCAGTCCTGGGAGTCCTTGCGCGAGTCTGGTAATCCAGTGTACGAGACCGTCCGCGAATACGCGGACGTCTTCCCCGATAAGATTCCAGCCGAACTGCCTGCCGATCGAGGCGTCCGCCACGAGATCGATATCGCGCCCGGTTCGAAGTACTGTGTGACGCGGCAGTGGCCGCTGCCGCGAGACCAAGTCAAGGCCATCGACGACTTCTTCGAGAATCGCCGTAAAGCGGGTCACGTGCGTGAGAGTGTCTCTCCACATTCGAGCCCAACGTTCTGTGTGAAGAAGGCCACAGGCGGATGGCGCATCGTTCATGCCTTTAACAAGTTGAATGATGCGACCATCCCCGCGCAAACCCCAATTCCCCGGAAGGACATGGTGCTCGACACCATGTCGGGCAGTGTCGTCTTCAGCGCCATCGACTTGACCGATGGATTCTATCAGATCTTGATGAGACCGAGCGACATCCCCCTGACAGCGGTCAGCACCCCCAGCGGTATGCTCTGGGAGTGGCTTGTGATGCCACAAGGCTTGAAGAATGCTCCCGCCACGTTCAATCGCATGGTCTCCCATGTGCTGCGTCCGCTTCGAGACTTCGCACCGAGCTACTTCGACGACATCTTCGTGCACAGCCGCGCTGAGGATGGTCTCAGCGCGATAGAAGTCCACTTGAGGCACTTAAAACAGGTCTTTCAAGTGATGCGCGAGAACAAGTTGTACGCGAACCTGAAGAAGTGTATCTTCTGCGCGCCGGAGATTCCGGTGCTGGGCTGCTTCGTGGGCAAGGACGGCGTTCGCGCCGACCCGAAGAAGGTGTCCTCTATCTGCGCATGGCCGTCACCAAAGAACCCCACTGAGTTGCGTCAGTGGTTGGGGCTAGCAAATTATCTCCACAAGTACACGAAGAATTACGCCGGATTGATCCAGCCCCTCTCATCACTCCTGAAGAAAGATGCCACATGGGTCTGGTCACCCGCGCACCAAGCCGCCTTCGACTCAGTGAAGAAGAGCCTCGCTGAGGCACCGATCCTAGCTCTTCCCGACGACTCGAAACCATATCACGTCGTTTGCGACGCGAGCGACTTTGCCATCGGCTGTGCGCTGATGCAGTTTGACGACGAAGGACGTGAACGGGTCGTCAGCTATCAGTCTCGACAGATGAAGCCAGCGGAGCGCAACTATCCTGTCTACGACAAGGAGCTTCTCGCGATGCGCTACGCTCTGATCAAATTCAGAGTGTACTTACTCGGCGAGCAAACCTTCGCAGTGTATACCGATCACGCATCGCTAAGGACAGCGATGAAGAGCCCTCATCTTTCCCAGCGAATGGCTCGCTGGTTGTCGTTCTTCTCCGAGTATAATTTCGTGGTTCACTACAAACCCGGCAAGAACAACATCCTTGCAGATGCTCTGTCTCGTCGTCCAGATTACGACCCACGCGATTCGCTGGGTCGACAACCGCTGCATGATGAAGACGACGAAGACAACTGTGCTATGTGCTTGGCGTCGGGATTGAACCTGACGAGCGTGTCTTCAGAAACCCCACTCCGCGACGAAATCCGGTCTGCGTATGAATTCGATCCGGTCTATTCGAGTATCCTGGAACATCTCCGCTCGCCCAGTGAAAAGACACTGAGTGCTTTGTCCTGCTCCACACGCCATCAGATCGATAGGTATCGGATTGAAGACGGGCTGTTAACGTACAGCATCGATCGCTTCGATGCTTCGCGTGTAGTGGTTCCCAACGATCCTGACTTGCGCTCGCGGATCATCCACGAGCTCCACGATATCCCCCTTGGCGCTCACTTGGACCGTGAGAAGACATTCGCCGCAGTGTCGCGCGACTTTTACTGGCCCCACATTATAAGTGGGTGCGCAAGTGGGTGAGGACCTGCGAGATCTGCCAACGCGTGAAACCGTCCGCGTCATCGCAGGCTCCCCTGCGTCCCTTACCAGTGGCCACCGAGGCATGGCGCTCGGTGTCGATGGACTTCGTCTTTGGCCTCCCACCCGACTCCGCCGGGCGCTCCGGTGTCCTGGTATTCGTCGACAGGTTCAGCAAGATGGTTCACCTCATCCCGGTCCCGGATACGATCACCGCGGCCGATACCGCGGTGCACTTCGTGGATGCAGTCTTCCGTCATCATGGCATGCCCGAGTCCATTGTTTCGGACCGCGATCCGCGGTTCACGTCTGCTTTCTGGACGAAGCTCTTCGAGCTATCAGGGACAAAGCTGCTGATGTCGACGGCCGCTCATCCGGAGAAGGATGGCCAAACCGAGCGAGTTAATCGCGTCCTTGAGGACGTACTTCGCAGCTATGCGACGTCGTTTACGAGCTGGAGCTCGTTCCTTCTGCTTGCTGAGTTCGCGCTGAACAACGCGGTTCACGCGTCGACTGGCTTGACTCCTTTCTTCGTCAACAACGCTCGGCACCCTCGCGTTCCAGCTCTCCTCGCCGTGGGCCGTCCCACGGCGCCGTGTGGCTCCACGCTGGGTGGGGGTGAAAGAGGCGACAACCACTTTGTGACAACTCCGGTTTTGAACCCACAACCGGTTACCATACCGGTTGCCGACAAGCCTTCTACGCCAACACCGGTAATGGACCCTCAACCGGTTTCCATACCGGTTGCCGACTTCTCCTCGAGTGCAGCCTCATCTTCAGCGACTGT
Source organism: Phytophthora infestans T30-4 (assembly GCF_000142945.1). Taxonomy (NCBI): domain Eukaryota; phylum Oomycota; class Peronosporomycetes; order Peronosporales; family Peronosporaceae; genus Phytophthora; species Phytophthora infestans. Next base: position 102,319 of record NW_003303490.1, on the reverse strand, counting down.
TAACGCAGTGACACACGCCCAGGCCAGGAAGGCCCTGACGACTCCCCGGCGACGCAGTGTCCCCCTCTCGCCTCGAGGACGAATCGTGCCCTGATCAGACCCTGTCACCGCTTAACGCGGGTGTCTTCATTCAGCGAAACTACACGCCAAAACCTATCGGCACATTCAGGCTGAAAACACCAGCTGTCTTAGACTTTCATCCTCCAGCACCAAGCAGTCACCCGATACGTCCGCGACGCACTGCAGACGGCGGTCGACAAGCAGAAGGAAAACGCAGACGCAAGCACGGCCGCAAACACACAGTGGCACCAGATCGACAACCTGCTTCGGACCTCAGCGATCAGACGTATCCACGGGCAGCGGAAGAGGAACGGCAGTACCGACGAGATCTGCAGCCTCGACGTCAGAGGCAGCTGGAAGGTTTGACGAGGTAAACTTGACAGGCTGCAACGAGTGGAGGACTCCCGACAAACACGATGAGCTACGAGAAAGATGGTGCTACATCGAACGAATCGACATTGCTAACACCTGTCCGCTACATGATTTCTTCTTTGACGCAGTCTCCTGAAGCGCGCCTGGGAACGATGGCGGCCGCCCCGCCCGACGCGCGCGCCGAGACATCGCGCCATTCACACCAGGCGCCTGCTCCACCGTTCCGCTCTGCAGACTACCATGTACCGCGCGCTCAAGAAGCCTCACGCGCGCCAAGAGTTCCCGATTCGACTGACGAGTCTCAGTCGCAGTTCTCACGGCCTTTGCAGCCGCGTCCATGGCCTCCTCCGCCTCCTGATACGCCGTCCAGAAGCTCCCCGCGAGATCTTCTTTGCGGCTCCCAACCAGAACGTCGGTCGTATCAGCGGGACGGTCCCCCGCCGATTGTCGACTCAGCTGGCGAGATCCGCTGGATAGTCGAGAAGATTGTCGATCACAAAGACCCGCCCCGTCGGTCGGGGCAGCGCCATGTGTCCACCAGTCGCACCGCTCCCGCCGCGCGCCGCTATAGGGTACGATGGCTTGGCTTTCCGGCGGACCAAGATACGTGGGAGCCCCGCGCGAATCTCCTTCGCGATGTCCCGGATGTGATCCAAGAGTACGACTCCAGTCTTCCTGCGCCGGAGAGCGCCGCGAATAATCACGCGGCGGCCGAGAACGGGATCTCCAGTCTGCACGACCACGCGAGCGCGACCGAGAACGACGACCCGAGTTCTCGTAATCCCAACGGAGCGGCGGAGATGCGCTTCGTCGAGATGAGTGTCGGCGCAAGCCGGCGCGACTAGCGGCGCTGGCCTTTTCGGACAGCGAGCGACGGTAACGCTGGATCCAGGCATTCTCGCGATCACTGAGCGGATGCTCGGCGACATGGGCTCTCCACTCGTCCGTAGTCGGGCGAGACGACACACACCTCCTGCAGCCTTCAGCAACTCGCACGTAGCAGATGCGGTCGTCGGCGTTCCAAGCGCTGTCGCAGATTTTGTACGCGGCATGTTCGCCCCAAAGGAATGGCCCCCCGATGGTTTTCTTTCCCCGGTATGCGGATCCCAGTCGGCGAGGATTCTTCTTCCCGGCGCTTTGCGTCCGGGTTCCAGCGGCCGGATGAAGGCGCCCCCACGACTCCTGTAGCGCACTGTGGTCGACGCCGTCCACCGGGCTTCTGGCGGCAGCGCACGGAAAACGCCGGAAAGAGGTCCTTTCATCTCGTCCAGAGACTCCGGATCTTGCGCTCCGGAGATATCATACAGGGGCCCAGGGTCTCAGCACCTCGTTCATCACGTGGGTGCCGCGTGCCGCGTGCCGCGGTCGTCGCGCTCGTCAGCGACGTCGCCGTCGCTGGAATCTGCTGCTGTTGCTGTTCCATCGTCCGCTCCTGTTGTCTGCTGTGCAAGTCGTGTTGTACTTCTCCTGCGTGGCGCAGGATCTGTCTCGTCCCCGCCTCGTTCGTTCCTGTTGGCCACGATTTTCTTCTTGTTTCCCTTTTGATTGATTTGTTCCCCGCCCGTCGCTTATGTTGCGTAAGTGCAACTTTAAGAGGGGGGTGATGTAGTGGGCCACGCTATTACATAAGTAAGTAGATTTATATTACAAAAGTAGGTGCAGCAGTACACGGCTAGCGTGTGCTGAACTTCCGTCATCCTATTGGTTGATATATGGGGAGCCAGACCCATTATCACCCAATAAGGGTTTGACGTGTATTTGAGTGGTCAGGGCAAGCTGCCCTGGACCTAAATAAAAACAGAGTTGATTTTCCTTCAGACTAAGCACTTGGTTTCACTATCGCGGAACTTGCACGCTTCCTCATTATTACGTGTAAGCTAGTAACGGACACTCTAGGCCCGTTACAGGCGAAGCAGGATGGCCCGAGGGAAGAAGCGGGGATGGCAATTGGATGTGTGAAATCGACGGAATTGAACGTGAGCTCGGTGAGTTAGATGATAACAACCGAGCGATTGCAAGTGTAACTCGGCAGTCAGACCAAGCTGTGCATCGTACCAGGATAATGAAGCTGCTTCCCGGGAGATCGGCTGGGATGGTGGTCAGCACAGACGTTTGATCGTCGAGTTGGAATGAGAGCCCTCGTATTGGGTGCAGTGACCGACCGAAGGATCAAGATATTACTGGATACCGGAGCAAATGTCTCGGCTATAAGTGAGTACTTCGCGAGGAAACTGCGTCTCAAGAGAGTGGCCAGCAGAGATAAGCGAATTGACATACAAGAAATAAGTAAAGACAGGATGGTGACAACGTCAAGGGCAGTGGTGAAGGTGACACTCGGCTGGGAAGTGGCATACGAGTTTGAAGTATGGATAATGCCTCATCATGCCGGAGTCGATTTGATTCTCGGCACCGACTTCATGATCCCAGCTGGAATCCGTCTGGATCTGTACACCTCGGCGGTAAAGCTACCCGATGAGATGGTGATCCCACTCATCCGATCAAGTAATGCACCGACCAAGACCGAGTTCGGACCAAATGTCCCATGCGGGCCACCAGACGGGTTGACGATCGAAAGTCGAATGACCGCTGAGCTCAAATTGCCCAGGCGACAACCCAGTGAGTCGACGCATGACTTGTGGGTGCGATCGAATGGAAGGAGTTTGAATTCAGACGGTTGTTTTTGAATCGACCGAGGAAAGACCCTACCCCATGTCCTGATTAACGAACGTACGACAGACGTCAGTCTGGCTCCCCACCTCACTTTTATGTGATAAAATGGCAGCCCACATGGAGTACTGGCCAATGAGGGATATGTCCGCGTGAAACTCGGCGAAGTACCGTGACTGGCAGATATTGGCCTTTGAGTCGGCGATGGATAAAGATTTGCTGCAGAAAGAACAACGACTGTACGACGACTGGTTGTCACACCAACCGCCAGCTGTGGAAAGACGAAAATACCCAACTCCGACGGCGGTGGAAAGACGACCTCCTCCAGTGGAAAGTGGACCAGAATTAACATGCGCCGAACGCTGGAGAAGGATCGAAGCCGAAACTGAAGCCGGCGACTACGAGAAGCGTCGCGGTAACGCAGACGTCATATCGACTTCAGGGGTGACAAGGGGTGACCCGGCTATAAACTCAGCGTTCAAGCTGGAAGACGTCCGAGCGGACCGTACGTCGGTGCTACACGATGGCCAAGATGTCTCCTATCAGCTGTCCAAGTTTGACGACGATGGCGCCATTTCTGACGTCAACACGAACTCAGCGATTGAAGGAACAAGTGAAGTAAGGGCCACGGAAGACGTGTCGGCGACTGAAGACTCAGCTATAACGGAAGGAGACCTTGAAGAACGCTCGGAACACGCCCTATGTGACGCTCAACTAGTTGCTGACAACCGAGCCAAGTTTGGAATAGATTAGACCAAGTTCTGCAGCCGCGGTGAACTCAACGATGGGTACACCGGAAAGCCCGCCATACCCAGTCGGGCGGCCGTGGACTTGGCGTCCAGGAGATCTAAACACTGAGAGCGCTTCGAACGTGGGCACAGCATGCGGTTGATGATCCCAGCTATACCGAAGACGCGTTTGCATGCACAGAAGTTTAGTTCTGCCGTCACAACCAACTCAGCGGTTGATCACTCCGACGCGACCAAGGACTATGATAATCAGGAGGTATTACTGCCTGAAGGAATAAAGCCGAACGACGACCCAGCTACGACGGACTCAGCGTTGGAGACTATGGGAAACTACGACCTGTCCGAAAGTGGTTAGACAATATGACGATGATACTATCTACCTCGGAGCCAAGTTTGAGAACGCAGGAGTCAGATCGACCATCGCAGTGAGCTCAGCGAATACGGACCCTGACACAGCCGACAACTGTGAATTACCAGAGGTATTACTGGTGGAAGGTACTATAGCTGAGATCGGAGTGACGAACTCAGCGGCGACGGTGTTCGACCCCGGCGGAATTGACTACGATTTAGGACACGATGAAGGTGACGAGTGCAACTCGACGAGAGACGCAACGGAAACTCTAAGACAACACTACTTGGCTATCGCTACGACCAAAGACGAGCAAGAGGATGATGTTGACGATAGTACAACCAACGCCTTTGAGCGTAGTGGAACAGATTTGGAATTGACGGACTACGCTCACGAGCTGGCCTTCCTTCCCAATCTTACTGAAGTTGAACCTACCCGAACCTCGAC
>NW_003303490.1:69150-70166 GCF_000142945.1 Phytophthora infestans T30-4 | reverse complement strand
CAGAGCGTAGGAATTCGGAATATTACAATAAGCATTTGCCAATCAAATCGGTACTTGGACGCTTCGTAGCCAATAAGAGAGCTTCAAATCTCACCAGCTGTCTATCGGACCTTTCGGACATATTGTGTCCGAATGATTTCAAAATATTTGATATTGCTATAGTGAAACTAGGTCGGCGCCATATTTCAAAAATATCGTGGCTATTCGGACAATTATCGGTTTAGACGGGGGAGAATGAATGGAGTCTCCGGCAGACGAGACATGACCAAAGTCACACTCCTGAGCAATGACAACTAAAGCGCTGATACAGTCGTTTATTGCAGGTGATAAGTCAGGTGATGCCCTCTGTAGCGTGCTAGACAAATTTTCCATGCATTTATCTTTCCAAGAGACCTCTAGAGGCTCTTTGCTGTCTAAGAACTCTGTGGCTAGCTACTTTGGGAACGTCAAAAGCCATCTCCTAGAACTGTTTCCTGTTCTAAATAGTGTCACGGACCGCCGTTTGCAGAAAATTGCGTCGATTCTCCACAAACACTGCGCCAAACGAGGGACGGAGTTCACCCACCAAGCTCCTCCTTGCACGAAAAAGGATCTGAAGGCACTTGTGACTGTGATTTACAAGGGAGCGAGTACTCCAGATGATTACAAGGACGCAGGGCTTGTTGGTCTGCTGTGGTATTTACTGGGGCGATCTTCCGACACAGCAAGCCTCGTAAAAAGTCAGGTAGCTGTTTATCCAGGCAAGTGGGTGTGTTTGTACGATATTGTTAGCTAAGTGTGGCAACGTTAAAATTATCCTTGTCATTCCAGGGGGCTGTCTTTACATTCACTTCAAGCGGATCAAGTCTGCTTCATGCCAAGGAGCTTCGTTATTTTATGACTGTGGCAATTTTGTGACGTGTCCTTTGCACGCGCAAGCTGTGGCTACTATTATGCAGACTGCACCTAGTCAATTCCTACTCGATCAAGTCCCACGAGATTCTCTCAATGACACCCAAGTTGCAGAGAATTCCCTG
>NW_003303490.1:62752-67653 GCF_000142945.1 Phytophthora infestans T30-4 | reverse complement strand
CGTCGCCGCCCTCCCCGGGGAGGCAGCCCTGCACTTCGCCATCCTTCATGCCGAGCCGCCCTCCACGCCCTTCACGCCGCCGTCCTTCACGACGAGGTAGCCCTGCACGTAGAGGCCGCCTTTCACACCGCTGCCTTTCACGACGAGGCCGATCTTCATGCCGTGGTCGCGCTTCACGCCGCCGCCCTTCCCGCCGAGGCAGCCCTGCACGACGCCACCCTTCATGTCGAGGCCACCCTTCACGCCACAGCAGCCCTCCACGCCCTCCACGTCGCCACCCTTCACGACTCCAACCTTCATGCCAAGTCAGCATTCCATATCACCACGCCGCCGCCCTTCCAGCCCTCCACGTCGCCACGCCTCCGTACTCCACGCGCCTTTCACATTGCCGAGATCTCTTTCCCCTCTGATTGTAACTGGGGACCAAAAGTTATTGACGAGCACAGCATATGATTTAATAGAGGTTTGTCCGATTTGTCCGAGGTCTGAACCTGCACGGTATGGTTTACAGTAAGGAAATTTTCGGACAAAGTCCATTCGCAATCAAACTAATTGCGAATATTTATTTTTACAAATCTTCACATATCTACTTCAATACTCCGTTCAAAGTCGGAAATAACGCAATCAATGCCGTGTGTTTCAAGGTGGCACCACAACGAGAGGCTCCGATTAGCCCCCGCCAAATGGAGATGCTAATTGCGCGTGAACCCTGAGTTGGCGAGTATACGAGGGTGAATTCGACAAAGGAAGTAGTTTGGCCAGAAACTCAATTCCTAATTGTGCTCAACTGCACAAGATGCAATCACAGTTTCGCGCCTCAAAGCACACGATCCTCGAGAAACAACGCGCCCTCAACGCATATCACATTGCTCGTCACGACTGGCTAGCCATAAAGGCAACGCCAATCCTCAGTTAGCCTTCTTGCAAAACTTGTTCAGATCTTATAGTTAACTACAACGGGTAGCGCTGCAGGTGAAGCTGGCCGTGCACGTCGACCCCGCCCACCCATCGATGATAGGCTTTCATAGCGACGGGACGGGGCGTGAGACTGCGTACACAGTCTAGGGGCTATGAATCAGCATTTCATGCAGAGTCATACAGAATCACGCACAGTCTTACACAGTCCGGAGTCCTCTCTGGTGGATAGCCTCGCCATGTGTTGGATAGCACAACCATGTGGACGTCAGGATTCACTCCAGAGACTAAGCTCTTTGCAAGCTGGCACACAGGTTTCTCTGCATAGACGACGAGGGCAGTGCTACAGAGCGTACTGCACAGCCAGAAATGCGCGAGCTCGTGCCTCAAAACGATCGATCTCGTGCTTAGCAAGGACTTAGGCAAATACAAAACAGATCTCCAACGCGGTGATTTTCATGAAGTGTGATCACGGCCAACTAAAATTTACAGTGCTCAGACTTAGCGGCAATTCCACTAGTGTGGAACCTGAGCTCACATTGAGCTTAATAAATGGCTAATGAAACGGTATCGGAAGTACTGCATCGCTATGGTAGATTCGGACGCCGAATCAGACCCCACTATAGCGACGTCTAGCAGAAGCATGTCGAAAAACATAATCACGAAGACGCCACAGCTGTAGGAATCGACCTGCGTCATCCATTCGAGTTGCTTGAACCTGTAGCACTTTGAGTACGGGGGCTGTGGTAGCAGTGGCACCAAATTGTCATGCAGATGCTTTCGCAACGCCTCGAATCTGTCTCCAGTGCGTTGCGGGTCAAACACCGTGATCGTGAGGTCGTCAAAATTTACTGCTGCTGCACACCAGTGTTCATTTCGGTACAGGATCACAGCAAATAGCCTAATTGGGTTTCGTCGCTCGTCGGAGACACTACCACGAGCGTCATCAATCCACAGCTTCTTCCGTTCTGCTGCAGATCGAATCTGGTGCCAAACTTCTGATTGAGATATTTCCTCTCGATCAAACTCGGGAAATCTTATCGAGTAGGACGGAGCAGCAAAAATATCATGGTCACCACCATAGCGGCTAATCAGCGCCTTAAGCGCAAGGTCCATACACGACAGTTCTACTAAACAGTGATCGCGTAGAGTGGCCACCCAAAAGTAGTCGCCAAAAACGTCGGTATCCTCCAGACCAGTCTCCAATTTATCGAGCAAAAGCAAACCGTTCCTCCAGCTATCATCGGGATTCCACCCCGTCAAGTCTACGTTGTTTATCCACTAAATGGTCTCTCGGATCTCGTTGAATCGTTGAACTGCTAAGTGCCACGAGTTTATTGCCTTCAGCATTTGAGAGTCGTATACAACTCCGCCCGTTTTAACTGAAACGGCAGCCGTAGGGATTCTTTGATCGAAATCACTAAACCACCTATTCTGAAAAAACAACAATCTGAGCTTGGCACGACTCGAATGTTTTGGTAGGGAGGACAGATCGAATTGTCGTGGCATCTGTGCACTGCATTTTCCTCTTCACGGCGACTCAAATTTGGCTGGAGTGTGTTTAATTTAGCACCTTCATTCCCTCAGAACTTTGCAATTTTGTACCAAAAACCTGTGTCTTGGGCGGCCTGCACTTTGGCCATAGAAGGTATTAGTCCATCCGCCACTGCTTCGACTCAACCTTGACGTCTGATTCAGACCTTCTCTGCCGGCTTCCTTGCGAGCTTATCTGGCAGCTTAAGCGTGTCCTGCTCTTTTCTTGGAGGGGGAAACCATCCAAGGAGCTGGGCTGAGAGCCTTCTGGATCCGACGATGCCTCAGTGTGCTCTCTTGTACACGCTTCCACCTGCTCTTCCGTTTGTATAGGCTTAGGTTGTGCACGTGTATCCGACTATGCAGCACTCTGAGATTCAGTATCACGTTCCTCGACGCGCTGAAACTCAGCGTGTTCATTCGGGTCTACGCACACGACTTCTTTCTCTTCAAGCTGCTGCAAGTCGGTGTCTTGGTGTAAGGAATCGCGAAGAGTGGCTGGAAAAATGTTGGTGTGTTCGGGTACAGTTTCAGACTGTGTAACATTTTCAAAGTGTGATCCACTTGACGAATCAAATCTGTTTTCTCGGGTAGACATCAGCTCATTCCTGGCACGATCATGACCTGTTGGCGCAACACGAGAACACTGGCCGACCCGAACAGCATTCAAAACCTTCAGCAACTCCTGCTTCAAATTTTTGTGCGCGGTGGTGCCCCAAGTAGATCCAATGTCAGCAGCCTGCTTGCCTACATGTAACAGCTCGTTGAATTTCTCGTTCTGCGGTTTGGCACGTCCACCCAATTGTAGGGACATCTTTCTGTCTTCGTATGAGGGCCCTACCGGTTCAAATTTTTCTTTTTTCAGCTTTTTGTAGTTTTTAAACACCCAACGCGGATGAAGAATGCTCTCGGGAACAAGAGCGCAGCTGCCAGTTGCCTTTCGGTAGTCTATGATATGGCGGCACGGAAGAAGCCTTGTCACGCGGAAAATACTCGAGCAAGTCCACACCTGTGGATTCATCATATACGCTTCCTGAATGTCCTCCTCTGTAGCTGCCGTGTACTGTATCATGATGTAGGGGCCCATGGGATAATATCGATATTTAGTCGTGGGTAGAAGCGCAAAGTCGTACTGATGCTTGACGAGTTGTACGGCGTGATCCGAATTAGTGTTTGTCAAAGCATTCATATCCGCATCATATTGCGCATTCGTGTTCACGCCAATTTTGCTAACAGCCCGCTGCCACATTCTCTCCTTCACAGTTTGCCAAAAACAAAACAAAACAGAGACGACGCGGTCATCAAGCGTGATGGATCGATTCACCAGCGTTTTCAATTTCTGCCAGATGGACTCAAGCCAGTTGTAGGTCCGATTTCCCATATGCGGGACGTTCCCCCGATAGATAGAGCTCCACGGATTCGTGCAGTTTGTCCAGCTCCGATCAAAATAGTCAAACCATAGCTGCACTTTAGCTTCCGCCCGTGATACTACCTTCATAGCTGAGATCACATCGTCGTGGTTCTTTTTCGAACGTGTACTAACCAGCAGCTGTATGAATCGTTTCATTTTCTTTTGTGTGTACGCGTCCAGGTTGTACTTCGCTTTGGCAACTTCCTCTTGTAGATACTTAACAGCGTGAAAGTGGCACAATAGTATACGGACGCCAGGAAATTCCTCTTCCAAATCCGACAGCTCCGTGAAGTCCTTGTCCACAACTATAACAGCAAGCGAATCATACGAAGGACAACTCTCCTTGAACTGAGCACACGCCAATCGCAACGTTTCCTTCCTTTCGTTTTGTAGCAAGCTGTGCTGTATATAGGCAATAAAACGTGTTAGGGAATGATTTAAAACAATGCACAGTCTAAGACTGGTACACAATCGCAGACAATTCGTTTTAATTTGTACCTGGACATGTTGTCCCTTCCCCATAGCGTCGTAAATCATTAAACTAACAGCTTATAGTTTGATGTATTGGTGTCGTGAGTAGCATCTATCAGCAGCACCTCTGGAAAGTGTCCAAACAGCTGTCGCATGTGAGCGGACTGAATGCATATGCACTCGACTATTTCCTGCAAAGACCCCCCCCCCCCCAAAAAAAAAAAACATTAATAATTTAGCGAAATGAGAAATTAATTCTCATTCTCACCTTCTCGTTTGAAAACACCCTAGTTACATTCCCGGGTTTGGTAGAAAAATCCTTCAAAATGGATTTAATCCGCCCCTCCAGTGACGGTAGATTGTAAAACTCTCGCTTGAGTTTAGGCACCAGGTTGTGGACGTCTTTCATCATCGGTTCGACGGTAGAATGCTCGGTAATGTATTCGAGGATCCTCTTTCTATCAGCCCCGGCTCGATGGAGTGTACGCACATTTGAAAGTACTTCTTCGTCAGAAACTTGTCGAGCCTCATGGTAGGTCTCATACGACCCTGCGCTGCAATCAAGATTATG
>NW_003303490.1:59103-62643 GCF_000142945.1 Phytophthora infestans T30-4 | reverse complement strand
GTCTACCGTGGGTGCTACAGCAACGACGTTTTTGGTTGTTAATATTTCCAATATTCTCCCCAAATCCTTTTTGCCACGAGGTATTGCTTATTTTTTGTATTCTGTGGTTTCCAAGTTTTAACCCGAAGTCGCAAGTACCGCGTGGGAGTACAACAGCGGAGTACAAAAATATAGTTAGGTTAGAGTCTCGAAATGGTACACATTCTGAGACTGTGGTGCTGTCTGAGATATAAATATGACAAGCCTGGTACGTTCGCCCTGCTGTAGTTGCCCAAGTAGCTCTCCAGCTCTTCCAAACTCGCAAAGTTTCACGTCCAGCTGGGGAACCCGTACACTTTCTTGGAGAGGGACGTCTCGCGAGTTGTCATCTCCAAGAGGCGTACTGGCGGAGACAGCAGAGTCCGGTTTCTCAGCAGTAGCTTCCGATTCCTCGTCTGAAGCCATAGATATAGAGTGCCGCCTCGAACGTCGTGACTTGCGCCGCGAATACCTCTTCTTTTGTCGCTTATTCCTGAGCGAACGTGCCCTTCGCTTATTTGACGCACGTGATGAAGCAACTGTATCTCGAGGTCTCACTGCGTGGTCAGGTGTCTTCGCTGTCCTCGGATCTTTGCGATCCTGTGGGCGTGGCGGTAGGCTGGTTGGAGCGATGTGGTGTCCTCCGAAGTGATGTGGAGCAAATGGATCCCTCCATTTGCTCCACTTTCCGAAGCAGATCACTTTGCATAATCATGATCTCAGCGCAGGGTCGTATGAGACCTACCATGAGGCTCGACAAGTTTCTGACGAAGAAGTACTTTCAAATGTGCGTACACTCCATCGAGCCGGGGCTGATAGAAAGAGGATCCTCGAATACATTACCGAGCATTCTACCGTCGAACCGATGATGAAAAGACGTCCACAACCTGGTGCCTAAACTCAAGCGAGAGTTTTACAATCTACCGTCACTGGAGGGGCGGATTAAATCCATTTTGAAGGATTTTTTTACCAAACCCGGGAATGTAACTAGGGTGTTTTCAAACGAGAAGGTGAGAATGAGAATTAATTTCTCATTTCGCTAAATTATTAATGTTTTTTTTTTTTGGGGGGGGGGGGGTCTTTGCAGGAAATAGTCGAGTGCATATGCATTCAGTCCGCTCACATGCGACAGCTGTTTGGACACTTTCCAGAGGTGCTGCTGATAGATGCTACTCACGACACCAATACATCAAACTATAAGCTGTTAGTTTAATGATTTACGACGCTATGGGGAAGGGACAACATGTCCAGGTACAAATTAAAACGAATTGTCTGCGATTGTGTACCAGTCTTAGACTGTGCATTGTTTTAAATCATTCCCTAACACGTTTTATTGCCTATATACAGCACAGCTTGCTACAAAACGAAAGGAAGGAAACGTTGCGATTGGCGTGTGCTCAGTTCAAGGAGAGTTGTCCTTCGTATGATTCGCTTGCTGTTATAGTTGTGGACAAGGACTTCACGGAGCTGTCGGATTTGGAAGAGGAATTTCCTGGCGTCCGTATACTATTGTGCCACTTTCACGCTGTTAAGTATCTACAAGAGGAAGTTGCCAAAGCGAAGTACAACCTGGACGCGTACACACAAAAGAAAATGAAACGATTCATACAGCTGCTGGTTAGTACACGTTCGAAAAAGAACCACGACGATGTGATCTCAGCTATGAAGGTAGTATCACGGGCGGAAGCTAAAGTGCAGCTATGGTTTGACTATTTTGATCGGAGCTGGACAAACTGCACGAATCCGTGGAGCTCTATCTATCGGGGGAACGTCCCGCATATGGGAAATCGGACCTACAACTGGCTTGAGTCCATCTGGCAGAAATTGAAAACGCTGGTGAATCGATCCATCACGCTTGATGACCGCGTCGTCTCTGTTTTGTTTTGTTTTTGGCAAACTGTGAAGGAGAGAATGTGGCAGCGGGCTGTTAGCAAAATTGGCGTGAACACGAATGCGCAATATGATGCGGATATGAATGCTTTGACAAACACTAATTCGGATCACGCCGTACAACTCGTCAAGCATCAGTACGACTTTGCGCTTCTACCCACGACTAAATATCGATATTATCCCATGGGCCCCTACATCATGATACAGTACACGGCAGCTACAGAGGAGGACATTCAGGAAGCGTATATGATGAATCCACAGGTGTGGACTTGCTCGAGTATTTTCCGCGTGACAAGGCTTCTTCCGTGCCGCCATATCATAGACTACCGAAAGGCAACTGGCAGCTGCGCTCTTGTTCCCGAGAGCATTCTTCATCCGCGTTGGGTGTTTAAAAACTACAAAAAGCTGAAAAAAGAAAAATTTGAACCGGTAGGGCCCTCATACGAAGACAGAAAGATGTCCCTACAATTGGGTGGACGTGCCAAACCGCAGAACGAGAAATTCAACGAGCTGTTACATGTAGGCAAGCAGGCTGCTGACATTGGATCTACTTGGGGCACCACCGCGCACAAAAATTTGAAGCAGGAGTTGCTGAAGGTTTTGAATGCTGTTCGGGTCGGCCAGTGTTCTCGTGTTGCGCCAACAGGTCATGATCGTGCCAGGAATGAGCTGATGTCTACCCGAGAAAACAGATTTGATTCGTCAAGTGGATCACACTTTGAAAATGTTACACAGTCTGAAACTGTACCCGAACACACCAACATTTTTCCAGCCACTCTTCGCGATTCCTTACACCAAGACACCGACTTGCAGCAGCTTGAAGAGAAAGAAGTCGTGTGCGTAGACCCGAATGAACACGCTGAGTTTCAGCGCGTCGAGGAACGTGATACTGAATCTCAGAGTGCTGCATAGTCGGATACACGTGCACAACCTAAGCCTATACAAACGGAAGAGCAGGTGGAAGCGTGTACAAGAGAGCACACTGAGGCATCGTCGGATCCAGAAGGCTCTCAGCCCAGCTCCTTGGATGGTTTCCCCCTCCAAGAAAAGAGCAGGACACGCTTAAGCTGCCAGATAAGCTCGCAAGGAAGCCGGCAGAGAAGGTCTGAATCAGACGTCAAGGTTGAGTCGAAGCAGTGGCGGATGGACTAATACCTTCTATGGCCAAAGTGCAGGCCGCCCAAGACACAGGTTTTTGGTACAAAATTGCAAAGTTCTGAGGGAATGAAGGTGCTAAATTAAACACACTCCAGCCAAATTTGAGTCGCCGTGAAGAGGAAAATGCAGTGCACAGATGCCACGACAATTCGATCTGTCCTCCCTACCAAAACATTCGAGTCGTGCCAAGCTCAGATTGTTGTTTTTTCAGAATAGGTGGTTTAGTGATTTCGATCAAAGAATCCCTACGGCTGCCGTTTCAGTTAAAACGGGCGGAGTTGTATACGACTCTCAAATGCTGAAGGCAATAAACTCGTGGCACTTAGCAGTTCAACGATTCAACGAGATCCGAGAGACCATTTAGTGGATAAACAACGTAGACTTGACGGGGTGGAATCCCGATGATAGCTGGAGGAACGGTTTGCTTTTGCTCGATAAATTGGAGACTGGTCTGGAGGATACCGACGTTTTTGG
>NW_003303490.1:56657-59003 GCF_000142945.1 Phytophthora infestans T30-4 | reverse complement strand
GACCTTGCGCTTAAGGCGCTGATTAGCCGCTATGGTGGTGACCATGATATTTTTGCTGCTCCGTCCTACTCGATAAGATTTCCCGAGTTTGATCGAGAGGAAATATCTCAATCAGAAGTTTGGCACCAGATTCGATCTGCAGCAGAACGGAAGAAGCTGTGGATTGATGACGCTCGTGGTAGTGTCTCCGACGAGCGACGAAACCCAATTAGGCTATTTGCTGTGATCCTGTACCGAAATGAACACTGGTGTGCAGCAGCAGTAAATTTTGACGACCTCACGATCACGGTGTTTGACCCGCAACGCACTGGAGACAGATTCGAGGCGCTGCGAAAGCATCTGCATGACAATTTGGTGCCACTGCTACCACAGCCCCCGTACTCAAAGTGCTACAGGTTCAAGCAACTCGAATGGATGACGCAGGTCGATTCCTACAGCTGTGGCGTCTTCGTGATTATGTTTTTCGACATGCTTCTGCTAGACGTCGCTATAGTGGGGTCTGACTCGGCGTCCGAATCTACCATAGCGATGCAGTACTTCCGATACCGTTTCATTAGCCATTTATTAAGCTCAATGTGAGCTCAGGTTCCACACTAGTGGAATTGCTGCTAAGTCTGAGCACTGTAAATTTTAGTTGGCCGTGATCACACTTCATGAAAATCACCGCGTTGGAGATCTGTTTTGTATTTGCCTAAGTCCTTGCTAAGCACGAGATCGATCGTTTTGAGGCACGAGCTCGCGCATTTCTGGCTGTGCAGTACGCTCTGTAGCACTGCCCTCGTCGTCTATGCAGAGAAACCTGTGTGCCAGCTTGCAAAGAGCTTAGTCTCTGGAGTGAATCCTGACGTCCACATGGTTGTGCTATCCAACACATGGCGAGGCTATCCACCAGAGAGGACTCCGGACTGTGTAAGACTGTGCGTGATTCTGTATGACTCTGCATGAAATGCTGATTCATAGCCCCTAGACTGTGTACGCAGTCTCACGCCCCGTCCCGTCGCTATGAAAGCCTATCATCGATGGGTGGGCGGGGTCGACGTGCACGGCCAGCTTCACCTGCAGCGCTACCCGTTGTAGTTAACTATAAGATCTGAACAAGTTTTGCAAGAAGGCTAACTGAGGATTGGCGTTGCCTTTATGGCTAGCCAGTCGTGACGAGCAATGTGATATGCGTTGAGGGCGCGTTGTTTCTCGAGGATCGTGTGCTTTGAGGCGCGAAACTGTGATTGCATCTTGTGCAGTTGAGCACAATTAGGAATTGAGTTTCTGGCCAAACTACTTCCTTTGTCGAATTCACCCTCGTATACTCGCCAACTCAGGGTTCACGCGCAATTAGCATCTCCATTTGGCGGGGGCTAATCGGAGCCTCTCGTTGTGGTGCCACCTTGAAACACACGGCATTGATTGCGTTATTTCCGACTTTGAACGGAGTATTGAAGTAGATATGTGAAGATTTGTAAAAATAAATATTCGCAATTAGTTTGATTGCGAATGGACTTTGTCCGAAAATTTCCTTACTGTAAACCATACCGTGCAGGTTCAGACCTCGGACAAATCGGACAAACCTCTATTAAATCATATGCTGTGCTCGTCAATAACTTTTGGTCCCCAGTTACAATCAGAGGGGAAAGAGATCTCGGCAATGTGAAAGGCGCGTGGAGTACGGAGGCGTGGCGACGTGGAGGGCTGGAAGGGCGGCGGCGTGGTGATATGGAATGCTGACTTGGCATGAAGGTTGGAGTCGTGAAGGGTGGCGACGTGGAGGGCGTGGAGGGCTGCTGTGGCGTGAAGGGTGGCCTCGACATGAAGGGTGGCGTCGTGCAGGGCTGCCTCGGCGGGAAGGGCGGCGGCGTGAAGCGCGACCACGGCATGAAGATCGGCCTCGTCGTGAAAGGCAGCGGTGTGAAAGGCGGCCTCTACGTGCAGGGCTACCTCGTCGTGAAGGACGGCGGCGTGAAGGGCGTGGAGGGCGGCTCGGCATGAAGGATGGCGAAGTGCAGGGCTGCCTCCGCGGGGAGGGCGGCGACGTGAAGGGTGGCGGCGTGAAGATGAACATTTTCTATTGATTGCGTTAGATGACGACGTGTTGGTGGGCTAATACTGTTTATTGCGAATTTTGCGCATGCTGCAGTTGCAGAATGTGAACAGTGGACACCGGCGTTGTGTCGATGATGCGGCCACCTGCACACAGAGCTCGGTACTGTAGAATGTGCTCGTTCAGCTCTCCATTCTTATGAATCTTCTTAAGTGTTTTAACCACAGTTCCCAATGCTTTTGTTTTCTCGTTGCGAGCTTTGAAGGAACGCGAGAATCGCTTGCTTCGGCGTTCTGTCCGGACTTGAGAAT
>NW_003303490.1:49564-55213 GCF_000142945.1 Phytophthora infestans T30-4 | reverse complement strand
CTGGATAAACAGCTACCTGACTTTTTACGAGGCTTGCTGTGTCGGTAAGATCGCCCCAGTAAATACCACAGCAGACCAACAAGCCCTGCGTCCTTGTAATCATCTGGAGTACTCGCTCCCTTGTAAATCACAGTCACAAGTGCCTTCAGATCCTTTTTCGTGCAAGGAGGAGCTTGGTGGGTGAACTCCGTCCCTCGTTTGGCGCAGTGTTTGTGGAGAATCGACGCAATTTTCTGCAAACGGCGGTCCGTGACACTATTTAGAACAGGAAACAGTTCTAGGAGATGGCTTTTGACGTTCCCAAAGTAGCTAGCCACAGAGTTCTTAGACAGCAAAGAGCCTCTAGAGGTCTCTTGGAAAGATAAATGCATGGAAAATTTGTCTAGCACGCTACAGAGGGCATCACCTGACTTATCACCTGCAATAAACGACTGTATCAGCGCTTTAGTTGTCATTGCTCAGGAGTGTGACTTTGGTCATGTCTCGTCTGCCGGAGACTCCATTCATTCTCCCCCGTCTAAACCGATAATTGTCCGAATAGCCACGATATTTTTGAAATATGGCGCCGACCTAGTTTCACTATAGCAATATCAAATATTTTGAAATCATTCGGACACAATATGTCCGAAAGGTCCGATAGACAGCTGGTGAGATTTGAAGCTCTCTTATTGGCTACGAAGCGTCCAAGTACCGATTTGATTGGCAAATGCTTATTGTAATATTCCGAATTCCTACGCTCTGTGTCCGAATGGACATGCTATTCTACCATACTAAATAATAAGAGCGTTTCTTGCTATAATTAAAGATAAAAAAAAACTAAAGAAATATGTTTTAGCTTTTATTTTTCCGGATCACTCCCAGAAGACTTATTAGCCCTTAAAATGCAGGCCAAAGGTTTCGTGAAAGACGTGTTGATTGCAGAAAGTGGAATGGTCAAAAGTGCGTATGATTAAGTACGCAGTTGCTTTGCAATGACCTTAAAAAGAACAGGTTTGCACTGTCACCGACGAGGACTTTGCTCCATGAGCTGCGAAGCACTGCTGGCGTTGAGGGTAGAAAACGCACAATCACATCAGTATTCGCACACGTTTGAGACTGCGTCAAAAAAAATGATACTTACGAAACCATTTAGAGTTATCGAGATATTTTTTTTATCGATTAAGTTGGCCAATTGATTTTCGCACTTAACCGGAATGTGATATTTGGCATAAATTTCCATCGAAAAACACTGTAAAAGTACCCTTATTCAATTGCTTTTAGCAAGAGCTTTTAAAATTGAAAAAATGTTGAGCTCACAACACTCCTAAATGTATCGTCATTTCGAGGGCCCATAAATGGAAATTATTTTTGAGCGACCACAACTTCTTCAGTTCTAAGCATTCTGTAGCTTATAAGGACTCAAAAGATCGAGGAGACGCCCCGCTTTCGTTTAAAGTGCTTAAATCGCGATTCGTACTTAGGTTCCTAAGTATCATTTTGTTTTGCGTGGTCTCATTTTCGGACGGTTAACCCCAACAAGATTTTTTTAAGAACAAAAATGAGGACCAAATTTCAGTGGCTTTGATTGGTGTGTCCTGCAGATTAATAGTCAAATGAAAGGAACAAGATAAATATTTGTCATGTCTTCTTCGTTATCCTTCACGAACTTGACTCAGTGATAATCGAATCAGCTTCACTACGCTACTTGAAATCTTGCACTCCTAAGACTGATTTCACTGAAGTTTGTCCTGAAGTTTAGGACAAATTGCTGTTTGCTCGGCTTGTCACCTTGACTACTGGCTGCAAGCGCAATGATCGTCGGCGATGCCTGTTCGTTAAGCGAACGCTTGGTGCTCGTCGATTCGGAGGATCCAGCACACTGGATCGCTTTCTGGATGGAGGGGGTGCTCTGTTTTCGTTTGACTTGGTTGACTTGAGATGGTGTGAGCTCTTGCATGGGTCTGGCAGCTTCCTTTCACGATGAAAAATTTCGAAACAGGACTCGCCATCACTCCATCTTGCTGCGCGACAAAGTGAAACTTTGCAGATATCACACTCAAAGCTTGCTTTGTACCCTTTGCGCGTGTGATTGCCATTTTCACTGTCGTGATTCAATTGACAGCAGATAATGCAGCATCTCTGACGTGCACCCTGGATCCGGACCTGTAGTTGAACGGTTTGATTGGATACATTATTATGAGCAGAAAGAGCGACAATTGTCCCGTACCTCATGGTGATCATTACGTTTAGAGAGCCGAAGATGAATCCACTCTGTGGATTACTCGAAGTGATTTCGTTTGTTGTACGCGAATGAAAGTTCCAATGTCGGTGGACCTGACCGATTCTCCTTGTCTCGAGCATCGCTCAGTGGGCGCAGAGAGCCGGCCTTCTTTGAAAGCACAACGGCAGCTTCTCGGCAAAATGCGGCAAAACTGGGGAGATTTTGCTTGTGTTTCTGATAGACCTTGTAGCTTGTACATAGTCCTCGAATCATAAAAAAACGTGTGACTGCAAGAATCACAGTTAGAACCCATATTCTGCGCGCGAATTGAGCGCTGCTAGCTACCTGGAATAACAGAAACGACTGGTAGGCATTTTGTACACTAGAGTCATGAGCAGACGAAGCCAAATTGTTGCACTAGGTGTCAGTCGGAAAGGCTTCGACTTGACATTCTTCAGATATCTTGAATAGACATCGATACCCCCTTGACACGATTCCACAACGCAATTAAAGTTGGCATGATATGCTTGGCTGGAGGGAGTGGGTTTTGCCGCTCGTTGATAAGCTTCACTAATGCCCTCCGTAACCCCAGGGTTTGAACCAGCGTGGCTTGATCAGCACAGTGTCCTAATTGATCAGTTTCAAACTCGGGAATGCTGGCGGTTTCTGCATGTAGCCCAACGCAATTGCCTTCAATGCACTCTGGTAAGTGTGAGATGCACTCTCGCTCACGACAACGTGAACAACTCGAATTATGTATATAGAGGATGCCTACACAAGGTATCCATGTGTGATCCCACTGCAAGCAATGCTGTGCAGTATCTGGAGGCGGTGACTGGACTCTGGAATCACTGCGCTCAATCAGAAGCCGGATCCCATACCAGTCAGTTCCACTGTCGTGAATATACCATAAGCTTTAGCAGCAGCTTGTTCCTGCTGAACTGTGCGAGCAGTAGCTCGATTTTTGTGCTCCATTACTGCATTGAATCTCCCACATCGCACAGACACGATGGCAGCAATATGATCCGGTGAGAAAGCAGCTACTGGCATATTGCTCCTAGAGAAAAAATTAGTTTCTTGTCAGACCCGACTATTACTTTGCTTCACTTACTTGCACAGTAAACCGTATTCTCTGAGCTCCTCGATATGATCGTGTGTGTGTATATCCAGAAATAGCGTGATGTGCGAGGCAATATTGACTTCGTTGGCGGTCCCAATCTTTGTAGATGGTGTTGAAAACGGCGCCATGAACCAAGTCGATAAAAGGGCTGAGTCAACTGCATATCTGGAATCTCGCCGAATATTGCGACCAGGAAGAGCCTCCCCAGCATCATTTTGAAGAAGTCGACCAATTAACGTTGCTTTGTTTCCAGATACACGAAGTCCCAGGTCACGGCATAAGGGTTTTAGATCTCCCAGCGTTTTCACGATTAGCTCTGCTTCAAGCAGCGGTGCTCTTGCGTTTTCACTGCTTCTGGTCTGGGCGGGACCCCGCTGTTGGCGATTAGTTCCCAATGGCAGTTGCAGTATCACTGCCTGAACATCAGGATCATCGACTAGATCACCTTGGTTACCATCACCGTAACTGTGAGCAATGGCGCTAAATATTTTTGCAGCAACCGAGCCCGTAATGCGAAACTTCCTGAGTAAAACCCAATCTGTAGTTCTCTGCTCCATCGTCAATTTCTGAATACCGTCCTCAAAAGCTGCAAACAACTCCTCCCTACGAAGTGAGACTCGCTTCAGTGTCCGTGATACATAAGACCAGTTATCAGGTCCCGCGCTGGCAAACGTTGTGTAGCCTAATGCCACTTTTCCAAGCCCTGACCGGTATGCAAGTGCGTGTGCATTTGCAGGAAGCATCCCTGGTTGAACTGGTATACGTTTGGTGGCCCAATACGCAGCACGATCTCCTTTCCCTAAGACTAATTGTTGGTACTGACTTGGTGTTTTGCCAAATGTAAAGGGAAAGTTTTGTGTGCGCTTATGGGTACCGGTGATACCTTCACCAGTGTCAGCAATTTGTTGGTTGACAGCATGAGACTGATAACCTCTGTCCAGCGCGTGAAGAATTCCTGGTAGTCGAATTTGGTTCTCCGTCGATGATCCACAGAGTGATCTCTGAAGAATCCTCACAATGTCCACCTTTGATTCGCCGTTGGCAGCCACATGTCCACCCAAAAGCAAGCCTGTAACCAGCGATACCACGCCATGCTGCACTGGGCCGTATCTGCCAAACATTCGCTTGGTAAAATCAATTACCTTACAGCATAGCACGATCATTAAGCACAATACCCCTTTTTCGGGTTGCGCACGTGCGTAAGTCCAATATCGTCCACTGTCTTTGAGCGCAAGCGGATCAAATCATCATCTAATGATGCTATCGTTGTTCCATCCACAAAACCAATGTCTGCGGATAGACGCTGTGCGAGTTCGTATGCATAAGAGATGTCTCTGTCAGGTGTGAACGGTGCCATCCATTGGTCGGATCCTCCTTCTTTTGTAAACGGATTGCCACTTAAAGCTGCCAAAATAGCGCGATATCTGGGCAGCGGTAGTGCCTCTTCAGCAGGTGGATACAGAGCCCTATTGCTCTCGTCGTAGAAGAAGTCCGGGGTTACACCATAAACACAGCTCGACCTCAAGAAACTTGTAGATGTCATCTGTAGATGCTGCTGCATAATCAGCCAGGCTCCTGTTCACAAAGATCAGGAGCCTTGCCAGCACAGTCGAATCCAGCCACACGAACAGGAAACTGGAAACGCCAACACCGTCGAGGTGATGCTGTGTAGTACCGAACATTCGCTGCAATATTCTTTTAGCGACCTGGCCAGCTTCTTCACGTGTCTTATCCAGCAAAAACGTATCGACCTTGTCTACTTGAATGCGCTGATTTATCACGTTGGGGTACTTCCAGGATCCCAGGACCTCCTCTTCGTCTTCGCTGTCGGATATAAAGACGTACGGAACTTTTCAGACGACTCGCTGTCAGACATGATGCCATGGGTGCTTGTGTAAACGTGCAGCGCGATGAGCGCTGCAGGAATGCAGAATGCGGAATGCGGGCAACGCACGCTAGCGGAGTGACCATCATTCTTTTTTGATGGGGTTAAGGACAGAAGTGACGTGACTTTGTGCGATCCAAAAACGGTTTGGTCCTCTTTTTAAGGACAAAATTTGTTGGGGTTAAGGACGTAAAAACTAGCATTCCTCGACTTTGAAACAAATACTTCCGAAAAATAACAGAATTCTTCATGGCGTTATTTACTGCTATTATGAAGCCACAAAAAATATAGCGACTAGCACGCTGCAAGCTTAGGGTACTTAGACTTTTTGCTACTTTCAAAAAGACAAAATCCCTTTAGGACAGAGAAGTGTGTATGTTGTCTCCCGCGACCAGCACACATCTGCGAATGTTGCAAAGTACGTCGAGTCTCATAGGCGACCGA
>NW_003303490.1:22433-24906 GCF_000142945.1 Phytophthora infestans T30-4 | reverse complement strand
ATATATCGTCAAAGTACGTTTGAGCGTACGCCCGGTGGGGCCTAAACAGCTGCGTCACAAGACGATTGAACGTTGCTGGTGCGTTTGACAGCCCTGGGGCATCACCAGCCACTCCCAGAGCATACCGCTCGGAGTACTCACCGCTGTCAGCGGAATGTCGCTCGCTCTCATGAGCAATTGGTAGTAGCCATCGACCAAGTCGAGCGCGCTGTACAGCGTACAGCCTACCATGTTGTTCTGCAGAACATCCTTGCGAGGAATCGGCGTTTGCGCCGGGATAGTGGCCGCATTTAGCTTGTTAAAAGCATGAACAATGCGCCACTTGCCGTTCGGCTTTCTGACACAGAACGTGGGTGTCGAGTGCGGAGACTTACTCTCACGCACCATCCCTAGTTGGTTGTTCCCTGCAGCAGAGGCAAATGCCTTCTCAAGTGTCGACGCGTCAAAATTCTCCTTGTCTTTGTCGTACATCATCTCGACCATCTCCAAAGATCCGTACGCTGCAGCAGCACAGAAAGCTGCAGCATGTGTGTCGTCCTCGCAGCCAGAGTCGTGAGCGTACAGATAGTCCACAACGTCTCGTTGGTTGTGTTTTATCGCTGTTACAAGCGGACATGGGAAACCGTCATCTCCTTCGACATAGTCAAGTCATTCCGGTCCACCGTTTCCAATTACAGACCGGACAATGTCCAAACATCCTCGAGACACTGCAACCAGCATCGCTCTGTACAGATTTTCCATATCGTTAAAGTGGTGGAAATAAAAGACGTTCTCGAACACTGTGAGATTGTCGTGCTCTGCTGCCCATAGAAAAAAATTCCCTCGAATTGTGGTATATTCACAAATCACGCGAGTCATTTTGTAGTCTCCTTTGTTCACCGCCGCCTCCAGCGCCTCCAATAGGTCGAATTTGTATGGGGTTTCCACATTTTCATCATCAGATCTCGATTCGACAAGCTTCTTCCAGTGCCAACCGGTTAAGAGAGCTCGGACCGCTTCCAGGTGTCCGCCGTTCACTGCGTTGATCAGCGCCCGTTTGCACAGTCGAGTGGGTGCGTAGCTGTCTTTAATCCACCATCGATAAATGGCTTTGAGGATCTCCACACTCCCGTTTGCAGCTGCGATATCGATGCCGTCACATCCGACGTCGTCTCTGTATGCGTCGATCTCGATTTGGGCCAACACGCTTTGCAGCCAGCCAATGTCGTTGGTGGCGGCAGCTTCTATTGCCGCATCTTCGAGCGACATGGCGAACAGGTCGATGCGTCTCATCACGTGGGGCACAGCGCAAATACTACGAGGAAGCGTAGCGTGCTTTAGACGCTTGCGTCGGCGGAGGTTGTAGTCATATGCGGAGTCCTCGCGGCGGGGATGCTCCATCGACAGCAGTTTATTATAATACTGTAGTATTAGTAAATGAAGTATTTCTATTAGTGCTTTTATTAATGGCACTCGTTATCTAACCCGACTGGGTGTGAAAGAGTCAGGCTACATTGCCCGACCCAACCCGACGGATGCCCGACTGACCCCGACTAGATAAAGGTTCAGTTGTGCAATCACAGGAAACGCACTCCAAGTATACGTGTCCAGCGCGTATACACGGATATTAAGACTCTGAATCTGACGAAGAGGGCAAAGCATTCAATGTACTCCGTTCACAGCGGATCCAACTTAGCACTCAAAAACGTTTTTCTAAAGTAAAACGATTGCTAACTTGTTAGGCTTACGCGCACATGCAGAGGTATCGATAGCGCAAATACTGTAGTTCCTTTCTGTTCAGGTAGCTAAGTCCGTCGGCCCCAGCAAACACTTCAAACGCCAGCAAGACATACATCCCGCAGTTAGAACTGTCGACCTGAACGCCTAGATTTCCACGATAGGGAGAGACACGATACTTTCGTGGGGCGAAATTTGGCAGCTGGGTCACTATCTTCTCAG
This sequence comes from Phytophthora infestans T30-4, assembly GCF_000142945.1. Lineage (NCBI taxonomy): Eukaryota > Oomycota > Peronosporomycetes > Peronosporales > Peronosporaceae > Phytophthora > Phytophthora infestans. The sequence goes on along the minus strand of NW_003303490.1, from coordinate 22,968 downwards.
TAAGCGCTCGGACTCCAATCATGTATGTAGAAGCCATTGGGTCGTACACGATTGCCTCTGTGCGCTCCACATCCACCATAATACCACACCAATGATTCTTGTTGCAGCATACAGGGATCAGAATTTTCTCCGTCGACAAGTTCTTGAACATGTCCGCGAATACCGTCATCGGGACTGAGACAGCACCATGTTCCATTGGACCGATAACATTTGTATCCACAGTTATAATACTGGCTTTGGACTCGAAGAGCGAGGACATAACAAAGCTAATAGTATCGTCACTTTAGTTGAGTTTTCCCAATGAGGGTCCAGTATTTCCGCCTTAACTCACATTCAGGAAAGTTAGCATGAGCTGAAACGATTTTGTACAACGACCAAAATACAGTACATATGATGACACAGGGGGGGTAGCCCTTAGTTTTGCTGGGAAGAAGGACTGCCCAGGTCGTTGAACGACTGCAGGAATGGTACATAAGAAAACAATAATCACCGCACGACTTAGAGCGTCTGGAAGAAGAAAAGGAGAATGTTGTAG
>NW_003303490.1:16722-21081 GCF_000142945.1 Phytophthora infestans T30-4 | reverse complement strand
GACATGGAGGTTATGCTAGTAATACTGTTTATTTTTTAACTTCTATTTTATAGTTTGTGTTTTAGCTTGTTGCTTCAAAGTTTAGCCACTCAATTCAGTACGCAATTAAAGAGTGTGGAGCTCTTTCATATGCCACGGGCCCGTCCAAATACGGCTCTGTGTTCAACATGGATCAAACTGCAATTTACATTGACATGAATGGCAAGACAACAATCGACTTCGTTGGAACATCAACTGTGGACGTCAGACAAGGTATTTTTTCAATTACTAAAAATATTTAAGCTAATTAATTTTTTTTACTAACTGTGCGTATTGTAGGAAGTGAGGTGAATGGGTTTCGCTGTTCTGTATTTCTAGCTGCATCAGCCACGGGAGTTAAATTGCCTCCCCTCGTAGTTTTTGCGGGCATTCCAGGCGGCCCAGTGTCACAGGACGTTTGGAATCCGTTTTTTGGACACTCATCCTGCGAACACACTGTCCAAAAAAAGCGTTTTGCAACGAAGCTGTGATGCAAGAGTGGATTCAACGCGTACGTTCAATATCGGTTTATTTTATTGTAATTATGAGTTTCTGAATTGTTATGGTACTAGATCTGGAAACCCTCAGTAGATGGCTGTAGGTTACTCCTGTTGGACAGCTTGAAAGTCCACAAGATGAATTCTGTTCGTACCGTGCTCGAAGAAGACTGCTGCACGCAGGTTGAGTTTGTTCCGCCGGGGATAACAGGGCTGGCGCAGCCGATGGACGTTGCTGTGATGAAGCCATTCAAGGATTATGTGCGGTAAGTTTTCGTTTTGCTTTATTATAAATATTTTCTAATTGTTATTAAAATGCAGAAATAGCTACTTGACTTACCACATTGATCATGAGTTCCCAAAGACCCCACAAGAGAAGCGTCAACTTATTTCGCGCTTTGTAGCAGAAGGGTGGGCTTCAATCTCGCCGGCGACGATTCGAAAGGGCTTCGCCAAGAGCGGTATACTACCTACTAGGCCTCGAGATATAGAAGACCGCTTCAGAGTACCAACTTATGCAGAAGAAGAAGCACCGATTCTAGAAGTAGATCAAGAAGAATAAAATGGATACACTCAGTAGGAGGGGTGAAACCTTTAAAGATTCGCCTTTTTGTTTTTGCACATCGTGTGATCTGTATTTTTACTCTTTGTTGCACTCGATCCGTGTGTAGCATTGGATCCGTGTTTTACGGTACGGACCAGCGGTCCAGCTAATCCGCAATCTACGATCGATCTGCCGCGCTCTTGTCCTCTCATTTTGATGGTTGGTCGCTGAACTGAGCCTACTGGAACGCTGCCACAGTCCGGAAGGTTGTGCGTGGTGAGGCTCCCACCAACTAGACGAGTATCAGCCCACTGTATATTGCATGCAATAACACCAATAATTTTTGCACCCGTGGTGCTCCAAGCACTTAAAATTATTTTTATTGCTGTTTTGCCAGTCTCAATAAAAATAACATTTTCGGAACCTCTGGTTCCATGTCGTCGACCGAGTGATCCTGGGCACAGGAAAAATGGTAATCGCCAAGAAGGTGGTGGCCGACATGCTGGTTATCGCGCCAGGGACGTCTCTTGCTTTCTTCACCGTCACCAAGAGTATGGAAGGCAAACCAGTGAGTGAAGCCTTTGAGGTCGCCAAGTTGAAGCTACCACCCACGCTTCTCGCGGACTATATGCTCTGGCCAGCTGCTAACCTTTTCATCTTTGGGCTCGTACCGCTCCACTACCGCACCCCACTCACACACTGCGTGAGCCTCGTGTGGTCGACCTTTCTGTCTGGTATGGCCAGCAATGAAACCGAGACGTTGCCGTTGTAGATCGGAAGAGTTTGATAGCGACACCAAATAAAACAAAACCAATATGAAGCTTTAGAACGCGATCCCGGGCCACTCGTGCACGCACACGGCCCAATGCTCAGCACTGCACCGCCCGCCCCATACGAGAGTAATACATGTACCTTAGCCCTCAATAACTGATACGCTCGAGAGTACTTAGCACTCAGTCATTGAGGCTCAACCAGAGACGATCGTAGCCACGATTCGTGGCCCACGACCTCAGGGCTCCCCGCCTTATACATCCACACTCTCGCCCACATGCCTTGGTGTACACTGCTGCCCCACTACCTTCCTGCGCCGTGCTGCGCGGCCCCAGTTCAGGGCATACGTCGAAGTGTTTAGCGCCGCGCCGCCGCAGCGTCACAGAGCGGGTTTGTGCCTTTGTACAGTACTTAAGTGCGCATTTCGGTCCCAATAGGACGCAAATTACGTAGGAGCCTCAATAGATTTCACTAAATATAGACCAGCCAAGCTGCCAAAATGTCGCTCAAATGTAACTGAACAGGAGTGGTTGTTACTGGAATGTAAGAAGAACTTGTCCTTTTGAGGAGTTGCTACGAAAGACCTTATCGGACCTATGTATTGTACACAGTTTATCTCAGATAGGTACGAGGTTTAGGGGAGGGCATGCCTGATGTGAAATGACGCAAAAGGCCAAAGAGTGGTCAAACAGACTGTTTTATAGATGGCCTGAAACGCCCTCTGGGCTGAGAATATCACTATTTTTTTTTCTATGCATTTTTGGCAAGGAGAGTCTGAGCTAGCAAATTTAACAATGAGGCAGAATCGCCACGATCGTCCGGATAATTTTGCATCTGTCCGGTAAATTAAGATTGACGACAGCCAGTTATCAGAGCTACTACTGCTTATTGGTTAATTATCTGCCAGTAAAAACGTGCCACTTGTAATTGCGCTAGACTACACGTATCGAATGGTTTGCAGCCTCTCACTTTCAGTCAATCCGTCGCCGACAGCCCACGTTGGCGGTCAGTCTTACTTTTTTCATCGCAACTACGCTGATCTCCCGTACGGGCTTCACGGGCTTCCAAGCCTCCAGGTCGCCTCTGACCCCCCCCCCCTCCAACGATGTAGCTCAACTGGGAGAGCGCAAGGTTTCGGCCTTGAGGATGCCTGTTCAAATCGGGCCATCGTTATTGCTTATGCTTGGGTCAGAGGCCTTGTAGCGAAGATCAAGTTTCGTGAGCAGCAGAGATCAGCAAGAAAGGTGATTGCATACGTGTGTTGAGGTCGACATAGCTTGATGCTGTGAGGAAGGGTGAATGTATTCGCATATAAGTGTTTGTTCTACTTACTAACCTCCTCAAGAACGTCCTGCGTGTAGCCAGGAGACGGGTCTTGGATTGCAGCTGTCAGGAGCAGTTGACGGTGGCGCTGGATCTTGGCATTTAGCGCGCCGGCGCAGTGGAACCGCTGGAGGTGCTTGAGGACCGCGCTCGATCCGCGAGAGTTGATGCTGTGTTTGCCTTTCAAGTACGTGAGTACGGCATTCTCGGCGCGCTTCCCCAGTTCCAGAACTCGGTCGCGGTAGTCCGCAGAGGTTTGGCTGAGAACGAAGCCGTCGTCGAGGAACAGCTTCATGTACGCGACTAGCAGCTTGGCCTTCGAGCGCTGCTGCTTCGGTGCTTCGACGTACCAGCGTGGCTCTTGCGCGTACCAGGTAAACCAAGTCGCATGAAGGTAGGTTGCTGATCCTCTACGCTGTTTTTGCTTGGGTTTGCTCACATCTGTGGCGTCTTCATCTTATATGCTTCTTTTTCGCGTTTCAGCTACAGGATCACCGTTAAGCTTTGCCTCAAGCAGATCCATGCGGGCGTCTTGGCGCTTGGAATTTTCGATAAGGTGTTTAATGACAGAGGCCTGGTGCTCGATGATCTTCTGTTCTTGGCTTGGTTCCATTGGCATGGATGGTGAGGTGGATGCTTCTATGTTGTCTTTACAGGAATGATGCGCTCCTGCAAGATGCGTCGACCAAGCTAAGAGGTCCGGAAGCGTACGTCCAGCCTGCGTAACACAGGTTTCGAGTCGTTGCACCGCTGGACTGTCGGGATTCAAGCCCTTTACGACGGGATAGTGCCTAACGACGCAAGCGGTTAGGACATCCAGAACCTTCTGGTTGATGTTGAAGCTTTCCGTCTCAAGTTGGTAGCAAGCTGCGAACAAGACTCGTTGGAACTCGGCAATTGCGTCAAGCGTGTCTGCGTCAAAGCTGGACAGATCTTGGAGAGAGAAACGCCTTCTGGGTTTGTATCCACTCAATAACTTGGCAGCGTGTGGGCCTTCTCTACGTGGGTGGAAGATGTTACTTGAATCCTTTGGTTGAAGTGGCTTAGGTTCCCAAGATCCGCGATCAAAGAATCAGCGCTCTGTCGTCTTCCCCGCAGCCGTTGCTATGTTCGGCCCCACCACGACGGAATGGGGTGCGAACGTGAAATCATCCTGTCAATCGGGGGTAAGTTGCCATCCTTATCCATCCACCCCGGTTGTCATGT
>NW_003303490.1:0-15861 GCF_000142945.1 Phytophthora infestans T30-4 | reverse complement strand
TGTATGCCAGCATGAACCGAGACGTGCGTATAGATCGAGAGTTGATAGCGACACAATAAACAAAGCATATGAGCTTTAGAACGCGATCCCGGCACTCGTGCACGCACACGGCCCAATGCTCACACTGCACGCCCGCCCATACGAGAGTATACATGTACCTTAGCCCTCATAACTGATACGCTCGAGAGTACTTAGCACTCAGTCATTGAGGCTCACCAGAGACGATCGTAGCACGATTCGTGGCCACGACCTCAGGGCTCCCGCCTTATACATCCACACTCTCGCCCACATGCCTTGGTGTACACTGCTGCCCCACTACCTTCCTGCGCCGTGCTGCGCGGCCCCAGTTCAGGGCATACGTCGAAGTGTTTAGCGCCGCGCCGCCGCAGCGTCACAGAGCGGGTTTGTGCCTTTGTACAGTACTTAAGTGCGCATTTCGGTCCGTAAATTACGTAGGAGCCTCAATAAATTTTACTAAATATATACCAGCCAAGCTGCCAAAATGTCGCTCAAATGTAACTGAACAGGAGTGGTTGTTACTGGAATGTAAGAAGAACTTGTCCTTGCTACGAACTCCATACCAAAATTTATCGGCTTATCGGACCTATGTATTGTACACAGTTTATCTCAGATAGGTACGAGGTTTAGGGGAGGGCATGCCTGATGTGAAATGACGCAAAAGGCCAAAGAGTGGTCAAACAGACTGTTTTATAGATGGCCTGAAACGCCGGCTGAGAATATCACTATTTTATTTTTCTATGCATTTTTGGCATGAGAGTCACGTGCGCATGAGCTAGCAAATTTAACAATGAGGCAGAATCGCCACGATCGTCCGGAGAATTTTGCATCTGTCCGGTAAATTAAGATTGACGACAGCCAGTTATCAGAGCTACTACTGCTTATTGGTTAATTATCTGCCAGTAAAAACGTGCCACTTGTAATTGCGTTAGACTACACGTATCGAATGGTTTGCAGCCTCTCACTTTCAGTCAATCCGTCGCCGACAGCAAACGTTGGCGGTCAGTCTTACTTTTTTTCATCGCAACTACGCTGATCTCCCGTACGGGCTTCACGGGCTTCCAAGCCTCCAGTTCGCCTCTGACCCCCCCCCTTCCAACGATGTAGCTCAACTGGGAGAGCGCAAGGTTTCGGCCTTGAGGATGCCTGTTCAAATCGGGCCATCGTTATTGCTTATGCTTGGGTTAGAGGCCTTGTAGCGAAGATCAAGTTTCGTGAGCAGCAGAGATCAGCAAGAAAGGTGATTGCATACGTGTGTTGAGGTCGACATAGCTTGATGCTGTGAGGAAGGGTGAATGTATTTGCATATAAATGTTTGTTCTACTTACTAACCTCCTCAAGAACGTCCTGCGTGTAGCCAGGAGACGGGTCTTGGATTGCAGCTGTCTGGAGCAGTTGACGGTGGCGCTGGATCTTGGCATTTAGCGCGCCGGCGCAGTGGACCCGCTGGAGGTGCTTGAGGACCGCGCTCGATCCGCGAGAGCTGATGCTGTGCTTGCCTTTCAAGTACGTGAGTGCGGCATTCTCGGCGCGCTTCCCCAGTTCCAGAACTCGGTCGCGGTAGTCCGCAGAGGTTTGGCTGAGAACAAAGCCGTCGTCGAGGAACAGCTTCATGTACGCGACTAGCAGCTTGGCCTTCGAGCGCTGCTGCTTCGGTGCTTCGACGTACCAGCGTGGCTCTTGCGCGTACCAGGTAAACCAAGTCGCATGAAGGTAGGTTGCTGATCCTCTACGCTGTTTTTGCTTGGTTTGCTCACATCTGTGGCGTCTTCATCTTGAATGCTTCTTTTTCGCGTTTCAGCTACAGGATCACCGTTAAGCTTTGCCTCAAGCAGATCCATGCGGGCGTCTTGGCGCTTGGAATTTTTGATAAGGTGTTTAATGACAGAGGCCTGGTGCTCGATGATCTTCTGTTCTTGGCTTGGTTCCATTGGCATGGATGGTGAGGTGGATGCTTCTATGCTGTCTTTACATGAATGATGTGCTCCTGCAAGATGCGAAGACCAGGCTAAGAGGTCCGGAAGCGTACGTCCAGCCTGCGTAACACAGGTTTCGAGTCGTTGCACCGCTGGACTGTCGGGATTCAAGCCCTTTACGACGGGATAGTGCCTAACGACGCAAGAGGTTAGGACATCCAGGAACCTTCTGGTTGATGTTGAAGATTTCCGTCTCAGGTTGGTAGCAAGCTGCGAACAAGACTCGTTGGAACTCGGCAATTGCGTCAAGCGTGTCTGCGTCAAAGCTGGACAGGTCTTGGAGAGGGACAACGTCTTCTGGTTGGTATCCACTCAATACCTTGGCAATCATGTGGTCTTCTCTACTTGTGTTGAAGATGTAGTTGAATCCTTTGTTTGTGGTGCTTAGGTTCCAAGATCCGCGATCAAAGATCCAGCGCGCGGTCATCTTCTCGCAGCCGTTGGCATGTTGGGCCCAACCACGACGGAATGAGTGCGACGTGAGAGCAGCTGACACACCGGCGGCAGGGGCGACGCGATCAAGCACACGGTTGACATGTGCGTAGATTGTTGGGGCCGCAGCAGTACGAGGAGGAGGAGGAGCAGGCGTAGCAAGACCAGAGGTCGCCGGTGGTGCGTTCAAGAGCTCCACGAGCGGCACGTCAGGTGATAGTGTGGTCGGCGTTTGCAGCACTTGGTCGGGAAGGTTCCCGATGAGAGCTGGGCACGGTGCTGCTTGGACGGAGAGGGCGAGAGCAACAGCGAGCAAGGTGCACGTTTCGAAGTCGGCGTCGGGGAAGAGAGACAAACCTTGTTCTTCCGACGTCTTCACACGGACCAAGCGAAGGAAGAAGACACTGGCGGCATCTATAGAGATGTTCCGCTTCTTGATCATCGACAGGTCCGAAGCTCGCCCGAACAGGTACCAGAGCAGACACAGAAGAGCAGCATCTTGGTAGTCACTCTCAGAACATGCATTGACATACAAATACACAACCATTTTTTTTTAAGTCAGCCTTTGTACATGGTGGAGCTTTTGCTACGAAGCCACCACCATCTCTTTTCAGACAAAAGTTATCTAGAGTTTTTCCCATGTTAAGCAGCCGCGATTCTAGCGAAGCTCGGTGCTGAGGAAATTGCTCTAGGAGCCAAATTTTGGCTTGGCGGTAATACTGCATTGCAGTGTTTCGTGCCAGCAATGTAACGGGCCTGGGGTGTCCGTTACTTGCTTACACGTAGTGATGAGGAAGCGTACAAGTCCAGTGATACTGAAACCAAGCACTTAGTCTGAAGGAAAACCAACTCTGTTTTTATTTAGGTCCAGGGCAGCTTGCCCTGACCACTCAAATACACGTCAACTCCTTATTGGTTGATTATGGGTCTGGCTCCCCATATTTCAACCAATAAGGTGACGGCAGTTCAGCACACGCTACTCGTGTGCTGCTGCACCAACTTTTGTAATGCAAATCTACCTACTTATGTAATGGTGTGAGCCACTACAAAGAACCTATAAAACTACCTACATATGTAACTTGGGAGAGCCCATTACAAGCAATTTACCCTTCTTTCCTTCACTAAACGCAAGATAGATTCCAAACTTATCCATGACGCACACAAAGCTCTTGCCACTCTCATCCTCCTCAATACATTTCTTCACGTATTCCTCCTCAACATCCTCAGCCTTTACAAACTTGGAAAATGCTGCGACAGCAGTTGCCTTAGCCCGCAATGTGTTGCCAGGTTGCAATTCCTCCAAACCCATCGCGAAGGCCCGATAAAGAGGAATATGAAAGTGATACGTCTACTACTTGACAACTGAATGAACATACACATATTTTAGAGTTTTATCGGACTTGATACGTCCGATCGGGTGGCTTGGATGACTCACCTAGACCTACTACATTCGATTGGTTTAAATCATGATTTAGATTAACTGTGATTGGCTGGTGATTTTTTCTGGCAGGTAATTGGCAGTATATACCCATCCAAAATTCAAGTATGGTCCGATAAACTATCATATTCATCCATACCAAAATTTATCGGACCGGATGACCTTATCGGACCTATGTATTGTACACAGTTTATCTCAGATAGGTACGAGGTTTAGGGGAGGGCATGCCTGATGTGAAATGACGCAAAAGGCCAAAGAGTGGTCAAACAGACTGTTTTATAGATGGCCTGAAACGCCGGCTGAGAATATCACTATTTTATTTTTCTATGCATTTTTGGCATGAGAGTCACGTGCGCATGAGCTAGCAAATTTAACAATGAGGCAGAATCGCCACGATCGTCCGGAGAATTTTGCATCTGTCCGGTAAATTAAGATTGACGACAGCCAGTTATCAGAGCTACTACTGCTTATTGGTTAATTATCTGCCAGTAAAAACGTGCCACTTGTAATTGCGTTAGACTACACGTATCGAATGGTTTGCAGCCTCTCACTTTCAGTCAATCCGTCGCCGACAGCAAACGTTGGCGGTCAGTCTTACTTTTTTTCATCGCAACTACGCTGATCTCCCGTACGGGCTTCACGGGCTTCCAAGCCTCCAGTTCGCCTCTGACCCCCCCCCCTTCCAACGATGTAGCTCAACTGGGAGAGCGCAAGGTTTCGGCCTTGAGGATGCCTGTTCAAATCGGGCCATCGTTATTGCTTATGCTTGGGTTAGAGGCCTTGTAGCGAAGATCAAGTTTCGTGAGCAGCAGAGATCAGCAAGAAAGGTGATTGCATACGTGTGTTGAGGTCGACATAGCTTGATGCTGTGAGGAAGGGTGAATGTATTTGCATATAAATGTTTGTTCTACTTACTAACCTCCTCAAGAACGTCCTGCGTGTAGCCAGGAGACGGGTCTTGGATTGCAGCTGTCTGGAGCAGTTGACGGTGGCGCTGGATCTTGGCATTTAGCGCGCCGGCGCAGTGGACCCGCTGGAGATGCTTGAGGACCGCGCTCGATCCGCGAGAGTTGATGCTGTGCTTGCCTTTCAAGTACGTGAGTGCGGCATTCTCGGCGCGCTTCCCCAGTTCCAGAACTCGGTCGCGGTAGTCCGCAGAGGTTTGGCTGAGAACAAAGCCGTCGTCGAGGAACAGCTTCATGTACGCGACTAGCAGCTTGGCCTTCGAGCGCTGCTGCTTCGGTGCTTCGACGTACCAGCGTGGCTCTTGCGCGTACCAGGTAAACCAAGTCGCATGAAGGTAGGTTGCTGATCCTCTACGCTGTTTTTGCTTGGTTTGCTCACATCTGTGGCGTCTTCATCTTGAATGCTTCTTTTTCGCGTTTCAGCTACAGGATCACCGTTAAGCTTTGCCTCAAGCAGATCCATGCGGGCGTCTTGGCGCTTGGAATTTTCGATAAGGTGTTTAATGACAGTGGCCTGGTGCTCGATGATCTTCTGTTCTTGGCTTGGTTCCATTGGCATGGATGGTGAGGTGGATGCTTCTATGTTGTCTTTACAGGAATGATGCGCTCCTGCAAGATGCGTAGACCAGGCTAAGAGGTCCGGAAGCGTACGTCCAGCCTGCGTAACACAGGTTTCGAGTCGTTGCACCGCTGGACTGTCGGGATTCAAGCCCTTTACGACGGGATAGTGCCTAACGACGCAAGCGGTTAGGACATCCAGAACCTTCCGGTTGATGTTGAAGCTTTCCGTCTCAAGTTGGTAGCAAGCTGCGAACAAGACTCGTTGGAACTCGGCAATCGCGTCAAGCGTGTCTGCGTCAAAGCTGGACAGGTCTTGGAGAGGGACAACGTCTTCTGGTTTGTATCCACTCAATACCTTGGCAATCATGTGGTCTTCTCTACTTGTGGTGAAGATGTAGTTGAATCCTTTGTTTGTGGTGCTTAGGTTCCAAGATCCGCGATCAAAGATCCAGCGCGCGGTCATCTTCTCGCAGCCGTTGGCATGTTGGGCCCCACCACGACGGAATGAGTGCGACGTGAGAGCAGCTGACACACCGGTGGCAGGGGCCACGCGATCAAGCACACGGTTGACATGTGCGTAGATTGTCGGGGCCGCAGCAGTACGAGGAGGAGGAGGAGCAGGCGTAGCAAGACCAGAGGTCGCCGGTGGTGCGTTCAGGAGTTTCACGAGCGGCACGTCAGGTGATAGTATTGTCGGCGTTTGTTGCACTTGGTCGGGAAGGTTCCCGATGAGAGCTGGGCACGGTGCTGCTTGGACGGAGAGGGCGAGAGCAACAGCGAGCAAGGGGCACGTTGCAAAGTCGGCGTCGGGGAAGAGAGACAAACCTTGTTCTTTCGACGTCTTCACACGGACCAAGCGAAGGAAGAAGACACTGGCGGCATCTATAGAGATGTTCCGCTTCTTGATCATCGACAGGTCCGAAGCTCGCCCGAACAGGTACCAGAGCAGACACAGAAGAGCAGCATCTTGGTAGTCACTCTCAGAACATGCATTGACATACAAATACACAACCATTTTTTTCAAGTCAGCCTTTGTACATGGTGGGGCCTTTGCTACGAAGCCACCACCATCTCTTTTCAGACAAAAGTTATCTAGAGTTTTTCCCATTTTAAGCAGCCGCGATTCTAGCGAAGCTCGGTGCTGAGGGAAATTGCTCTAGGGAGCCAAATTTTGGCTTGGCGGTAATACTGCATTGCAGTGTTTCGTGCCAGCAATGTAACGGGCCTGGGGTGTCCGTTACTTGCTTACACGTAGTGATGAGGAAGCGTACAAGTCCAGTGATACTGAAACCAAGCACTTAGTCTGAAAGAAAACCAACTCTGTTTTTATTTAGGTCCAGGGCAGCTTGCCCTGACCACTCAAATACACGTCAACTCCTTATTGGTTGATTATGGGTCTGGCTCCCCATATTTCAACCAATAAGGTGACGGCAGTTCAGCACACGCTACTCGTGTGCTGCTGCACCAACTTTTGTAATGCAAATCTACCTACTTATGTAATGGTGTGAGCCACTACAAAGAACCTATAAAACTACCTACATATGTAACTTGGGAGAGCCCATTACAAGCAATTTACCCTTCTTTCCTTCACTAAACGCAAGATAGATTCCAAACTTATCCATGACGCACACAAAGCTCTTGCCACTCTCATCCTCCTCAATACATTTCTTCACGTATTCCTCCTCAACATCCTCAGCCTTTACAAACTTGGAAAATGCTGCGACAGCAGTTGCCTTAGCCCGCAATGTGTTGCCAGGTTGCAATTCCTCCAAACCCATCGCGAAGGCCCGATAAAGAGGAATATGAAAGTGATACGTCTACTACTTGACAACTGAATGAACATACACATATTTTAGAGTTTTATCGGACTTGATACGTCCGATCGGGTGGCTTGGATGACTCACCTAGACCTACTACATTCGATTGGTTTAAATCATGATTTAGATTAACTGTGATTGGCTGGTGATTTTTTCTGGCAGGTAATTGGCAGTATATACCCATCCAAAATTCAAGTATGGTCCGATAAACTATCATATTCATCCATAGCGCTCACCAACCTCGTAACCATCAAGAAAATGTTGCCAACCATCCACTGATTCAAATTATCGGTCATCACGACCATTTACACCCTGCCGGTAAACACCACGACCAGCAGCACACGCCTGGGTACGACCTACACGGGCTCCATCACGTTTGAGACCACGCTCATTGTCGTGCGCAGCCCAACCAGAAAGGAAACCAGATCTGCCAGTAGTGGAAAATGAACGTCACTGTCGTCCCCTCTTCCGCATCAATTTGACCTCTTTGTGTGCACTGTGAAAGCAACAATAAAGAAGCAAGGGGTAGTAAAACTCAGTCATTTTTTAGTGGTTTTTTGCAAAGTATTTCTAAACATGTAGTGTCTTCAGTAAGCACCGCATTCGAATGTAGCGTAGAAGGCCATTGGAAGGCGAGGCTGGTATGGCTATTCCACGCACAACGCACTCGAAAAAAGTAGCATTAACGGGCCGCAGCTGTGACTATCCAGTTGCTTCAAGTTTTCTTCTCGCTGCGTGACCATGGCGCTCGCGGTCTCTTCGAACAGAGCTTTGATTATACTTTCGCATTCGTCATAGTGCTTCTTCTGCTGCTGAGGGTCAAACACTGTAGAGTTTGAGGTGTTGATTTAAGGTCAAATACCGCGCCACACCAGTGATTCTTGTCAAGATGGAATGGAAGAAGCACGAAACGATTTTAGCTGTGGAACGGCTCGCTGCCTGCGATGATCTTGTATTTTCCAGTCATGTCTTCTATTCCGCAGAAGGCCGGGGAAATAATACCAATTGGACCAAATTCTTCTTGAAGATTAGTAAGTCCGTGCATAGTGCAGTCGCCATTGAGCCATTGATCCTCTCGAAACCGTAATACAGAGTCATTACGAACGGTAAATCTAGCTCATCGTCAATTGCAAACTCTGAACTGCCGCAGTTGCTTTATCCTTGTCAAAATCTGCGTACTCGTCTAGACCAGCCGGAATCAATAGCCGATTTAGCGATGTAGCTCTTACCCACTCCGTGGTCTTCGATACAACTGCCATAGTACGCATCACTTCATGATATTTCGCCATGATGTCCAGATGATTGCTGCTAAATACACCAATTTTTGGCACTCGGATGTCGACACTTCCTTTGGAATCTGAAAGCGATTTTGCGTACTCTTTCAACTGTCGACGGCACTTAGCCACAAAGGTTTCTGTGAAAGAAAACTTTATGCCAGTTGCGCACTCTTGAGGTGAAATTAACTTGGCGATCGCTTGCTTTCTTGAGCTGAGGATCTTGACTTCAAAACCAGCTAGCATCTCATGGGCAGACTCATAACTGAATGTTGACTTCATTACTCTAGATATGCTGGAGAGTGTAGCCACTGACACAAGTGTCCCTTGTATAAGGATTAAGGCCTCTTTGCACAAATTGTGCATTCGTTGTCGTTTTGTTTCTTTCTTCTGGGACTTTCTGATCTTGGGACGACCTCTGCATTTGGTACTCTTAGACACAAAGAAAGATAAATCCTCACTACAGTTGGAGCGCTGGTTTGAATCCACTTGCCTACGCCTCTTTGCTGGTAAGGACATATCGACAGCCTTTTCATCTCGTAGACATACGATAGGGTCCTGCTTGCGAGCCACTACGTCTGATGGACCAGCTGTTATTGACACTCCGTCGGCGTGCCTTGCGAAGGATGTCACTCCGTCTAGGTGATGCTTTGTTATTGTCACAACGGCTGAGTGTCTTGCAGATTTTCACTCCGTCTAAGGATGAAGCCACTTCGTATGTGTAGCTTCCTGCTGTTACGTGAGCCTCATCTCTGGACACTTCACTTGACATCTTCGCGACGATAGTTGGGAGGGGGCATCCTCGCTACTGGGACTCAAATTTTCTTCATTTGTAGGCTATAGCGACGATATCTGAGAGAGATTTGGATCGAGTGTAGACAATCTCTCCGACCAAACAGTAGCGTCCGATACAAACGGAGCATCACCATCGATAATAATCTCCTCAAAACGTTTAAAGATGCCAACATCTTCGGGAAAACCGGAGTACCGTTACGACTCTTGATATCGGCAATACGCGTCGCAATATCATGCGATACTCGAAATTTGCTCGTTCCATTCAGGACACTGTGCCGAGACGCCGTTAGGGAAGATTCACTTACTCGAAACAAACTACACGCAGCCTCATCACCAACAGACTTATCTTCATTGACCGGGATATTGAGTGGACACGAGAGACTCCATCGGGGACGTATATGTTTCACCGGAATCGGACTTTTGTTAGAAATGAGGCGTCAGTGTCCCTCGTTTGTTCAGCTCATCGCTGCGTGAAGCGACACTTGTCGATGTTCGTTTGCGAAAACTTGATGAGTAGCGTTTTGATACTCAGTCAAAGCGGCGAAAATGCTGTCCCAGCTTGTGTAGTAGAGCTGTACCATAAATGGCGCGCACTCTGAAGCTGTAGAAGGGATGTGAGTGTGGGGGGAAGCCGCCGTTGCTTGGTCTCTCTCAGATTCTGCGCTCGACGACGACGCAGCACTTTCCATTCTCGGGTTGGAATCTGAAATGAAAGGCTTGGAATTGGCGGAGGATGGGTGAAAGGGGGGAGTGGGGGTGTTTCCTTTTTCTATTTTTCAAACGTAGGGAAATTTATCCACCTACTTGAATTTTACTTTTCAATGACGCTGTGAGCTAAAATCCCTTGTTAAAAGCAATTGAATAAGGGTAGTTTTACAGTTTTTTTCGATGGAAGTTTATGCCAAATGTCACAGTTCCGGTTAAGTGCGAAAATCAATTGGCCAACTTAATCGATAATAGCTCGATTACCTCGATAACTCTAAATGGTTCGTACGTATCGTTTTGTTTGACGCAGTCTCAAATGTGTGCGAATACTGATGTGATTGTGCGTTTTCTACCCTCAACACCAGCAGTGATTCGCAGCTCATGGAGCAAAGTCCTCGTCGGTGACAGTGCAAACCTGTTCTTTTTAAGGTCATTGCAAAGCAACTGCGTACTTAATCATACGCACTTTTTGACCATTCCACTTTCTGCAATCAACATGTCTTTCACGAAACTCTTGGCCTGCATTTTAAGGCTAATAAGTCTTCTGGGAGTGATCCGGAAAAATAAAAGCTAAAACATATTTCTTTAGGATTTTTTATCTTTAATTTTAGCAAGAAACGTTCTTATTATTTAGTATGGTTTACAGTAAGGAAATGTTAGGACAAAGACCGTTCGCAATCAAACAAAGTGCGAATATTAATTTTTACAAATCTTCACATATCTACGTCAGTACTCCGTTCAAAGTCGGAAATAACGCAATCAATGCCGTGTGTTTCAAGGTGGCACCACAACGAGAGGCTCCATTTAGCCCCCGCCAAATGGAGATGCTAATCGCGCGTGAACCCTGTGCTGGCGCGTATACGAGGGTGAATTCGAAAAAGGAAGTATTTTGGCCAGAAACTCAATTCCTAATTGTGCTCAACTGCACAAGATGCAATCACAGCTTCGCGCCTCAAAGCACACGATCCTCAAGAAACAACGCGCCCTCAACGCATATCGCATTGCTCGTCACGCTGACTAGCCATAGAGGCTAGCAACGCCAATCCTGTCTCAGTTAGCCCTCTTGCAAAACTTGCTCAGATCTTAAAGATAACTGCAACGGGTAGCGCTGCAGGTGAAGCTGGTCGTGCACGTCGACCCCGCCCATCCATCGATGATAGGCTTTCATAGCGGCAGGACGGGGAGAGAGACTGCGTACACAGTCTGGGGGCTATGAATCAGCACTTTATGCAGAGTCATACAGAATCACGCACAGTCTTACATAGTCCGGAGTCCTTTCTGATGGATAGTCTCACCATGTGTTGAATAGCACAACCATATGGACGTCAGGATTCACTCCAGAGACTGAGCTCTTTGCCAGCTGGCACACAGGTTTCTCTGCATAGACGACGAGGGCAGTGCTACAGAGCGTACTGCACAATCAGAAATGCGCGAGCTCGTGCCTCAAAACGATCGATCTCGTGCTTAGCAAGGACTTAGGCAAGTACAAAACAGATCTCCAACGCGGTGATTTTCATGAAGTGTGCTCACGGCCAACTAAAAATTACAGTGCTCAGACTTAGCAGCAATTACACTAGTGTGGAACCTGAGCTCACATTAAGCTTAATAAATGGCTAATGAAACGGTATCGAAAGTACTGCATCGATATGGTAGATTCGGACGCCGAATCAGACCCCACTATAGCGACGTCTAGCAGAACCATGTCGAAAAACAGAATCACGAAGACGCCACAGTTGTAGGAATCGACCTGCGTCATCCATTCGAGTTGCTTGAGCCTGTAGCGCTTTGGGTACGGGGGCTGCGGTAGCAGCGGCACCAAATTGGCATGCAGATACTTTTGCAGCGCCTTGAATCTGTCTCCAGTGCGTTGCGGGTCAAACACCGTGATCGTGAGGTCGTCAAAATTTACTGCTGCTGCACACCAGTGTTCATTTCGGTACAGGATCACAGCAAATAGCCAAATTGGTTTTCGTCGCTCGTCGGAGACACTACCACGAGCGTCATCAATCCACAGCTTTTTCTGTTCTGCTGCAGATCGAATCTGGTGCCAAACTACTGATTGCCTCTCGATCAAACTCGGGATATCTTATCACGTAGGACGAACAGCAAAAATATCATGGTCACCACCATACCGGCTAATCAGCGCCTTAAGCGCAAGGTCCATACACGACAGCTCTACTAAACAGTGATCGTGTAGAGTGGTCACCCAAAAGAAGTCGCCAAAAACGTCGATATCCTCCAGACGAGTCTCCAGTTCTTCGAACAAAAGTAAACCGTTCCACCAGCTATCATCGGGATTCCACCCCGTCAAGTCTACGTTATTTATCCACTAAATGGTCTCTCGGATCTCGTTGAATCGTTGAACTGCTAAGTGCCACGAGTTTATTGCCTTCAGCATTTGAGAGTCGTATACAACTCCGCCCGTTTTAACTGAAACGGCAGCAGTAGAGATTTTTTGATCGAAATCACTAAACCACCTATTCTGGAAAAAAGCAATCTGGGCTTGGCACGACTCGATTTTTTCGGTAGGGAGGACAGATCGAATTGTCGTGGCATCTGTGCACTGCATTTTCCTCTTCACGGCGACTAAAATTTGGCTGGAGTGTGTCTAATTCAGCACCGTCATTCCCCTCAGAACTTTTCGGTTTTGTACCGAAAACCTGTGTCTTGGGCGGCCTGCACTTTGGCCATAGAAGGCATTAGTCCATCCGCCACTGCTTTGACCCAACCTTGACGTCTGATTCAGACCTTCTCTGCCGGCTTCCTTGCAAGCTTTTCTGGCAGCTTTAGCGTGTCCTGCTCTTTTCTTGGAGGGGGACCATGCAAGGAACTGGGCTGAGAGCCTTCTGGATCCGACGATGCCTCAGTGTGCTCTCTTGTACACGCTTCCACCTGCTCTTCCGTTTGTATAGTCTTAGGTTGTGCACGTGTATCCGACTATGCAGCACTCTGAGATTCAATATCACGTTCCTCGACGCGCTGAAACTCAGCGTGTTCATTCGGGTCTACGCACACGACTTCTTTCTCTTCAAGCTGCTGCAAGTCGGTGTCTTGGTGTAAGGAATCGCGAAGAGTGGCTGGAAAAATGTTGGTGTGTTCGGGTACAGTTTCAGACTGTGAAACATTTTCAAAGTGTGATCCACTTGACGAATCAAACTTGTTTTCTTAGGTAGACATCAGCTCATTCCTGGCACAATCATGACCTGTTGGCGCAACACGAGGGCCCGAACAGCATTCAAAACCTTCAGCAACTCCTGCTTCAATTTTTCGTGCGCGGTGGTGCCCCAAGTAGCTCCAATGTCAGCAACCTACTTGCCTACATGTAGCAGCTCGTTGAATTTCTCGTTCTGCGGTTTGGCACGCCCACCCAATTGTAGGGGCATCTTTCTGTCTTCGTATGGGAGCCCTACCGGTTCACATTTTTCTTTTTTCAGCTTTTTGTAGTTTTTAAACACCCAACGCGGATGAAGAATGCTCTCGGGAACAAGAGCGCAGCTGCCAGTTGCCTTTCGGTAGTATATGATATGGCGACAGGGAAGAAGCCTCGTCACGCGGAAAATACCCGAGCAAGTCAACACCTGTGGATTCATCATATACTCTTCCTGAATGCCCTCCTCTGTAGCTGCTGTGTACTGCATCATGATGTAGGGGCCCATGGAATAATATCGATATTTAGTCGTGGGTAGAAGTGCAAAGTCGTACTGATGCTTAACGAGTTGTACGGCATGATCCGAAACAGTGTTTGTCAAAGCATTCATATCCGCATCATATTGCGCATTCGTGCTCACGCCAATTTTGCTAACATCCCGCTGCCACATTTTCTCCTTCACAGTTTGCCAAAAAAAACAAAACAGAGACGACGCAGTCATCAAGCGCGGTGGATCGATTCACCAGCGTTTTCATTTTCTGCCAGCTGGACTCAAGCCGGCTGTAAGTCCGATTTCCCATATGCGGGACGTTCCCCCAATTAATAGACCTCCACGGATTCGTGCAGTTTGTCCAGTTCCGATCAAAATAGTCAAACCATAGCTGCACTTTAGCTTCCGCCCGTAATACTACTTTCATAGCTGAGATCACATCGTCGTAGTTCTTTTTCGAACGTGTACTAACCAGCAGCTGTATCAATCGTTTCATTTTCTTTTGTGTGCACGCGTCCAGGTTGTACTTCTCTTTGGCAACTTCCTGTTGTAGATACTTAACAACGTGAAAGTGGCATAATAATATACGGACGCCAGGAAACTCCTCTTCTAAAACCGACAGCTCCGTGAAGTCCTTGTCCACAACTATAACAACAAGCGAATCATACAAAGGACAACTCTCCTTGAACTGAGCACACGCCAATCGCAACGTTTCCTTCCTTTCGTTTTGCAGCAAGCTGTGCTGTATATAGGCAATAAAACGTGTTAGTGAATGATTCAAAACAATGCACAGTCTAAGACTGGTACACAATCACAGACAATTCGTTTTAATTTGTACCTGAACATGTTGTCCCTTCCCCATAGCGTCGTGAATCATAAAACTAACAACTTATAGTTTGATGAATTGGTGTCATGAGTAGCATCTATCAGCAGCACCACTGGAAAGTGTTAAACAGCTGCCGCATGTGAGCGGACTGAATGTATATGCACTCGACTATTTCCTGCAAAGACACCCCCCCCAAAACATTAATAATTTAGTGAAATGAGAAATTAATTCTCATTCTCACCCCTCGGTTGAAACACCCGAGTTACATTCCCGGGTTTGGTAGAAAAATCCTTCAAAATGGATTTAATCCGCCCCTCCAGTGACGGTAGATTGTAAGACTCTCGCTTGAGTTTAGCCACCAGGTTGTGGACGTCTTTCATCGTCGGTTCGACGGTAGAATGCTCGGTAATGTATTCGAGGATCCTCTTTCTATCAGCCCCGGCTCGATGGAGTGTACGCACAGTTGAAAGTACTTCTTCGTCAGAAACTTGTCGAGCCTCATGGTAGGTCTCATACGACTCTGCGCTGAGACCATGATTATGCAAAGTGATCTGCTTCGTAATGTAAATTTCCCAGTCTCCTATATCCCTAACACAGGCATTACTCTAGACACAACAGACACTGTTTCTGAGTTACAATCCTCGGCGTTGGCAGAAAACAGAGCGAACTCCACCTGAGCGGGACAACCAATCTTCCTCGAGTGCTGCTTGGGACGTTTTTCAGCACTGCGGCTGCGCCTTGGACTACCGTGGTGTGTACACACGAACGTTTTGTTGTAGAATTTTAATTCCTCTGGAATTCTTTTGCACGATGTTTGGTTCGTTTTGATCCTGTCGTTCCGCGTCTTAGCCGGAGTCGCAGTACGCACGTAGTACAACTACGGAGTACAAAAAATAGTTAGTTAGAGTCTCGAATTGGTACACATTCTATGAATTGTGGTGCAGTCTGAGATATAAATATGACAAACCTGGTACGTTCGCCTGCTGTAGTTGCCCAAGTAGCTCTCCAGCTCTCCCAAACTCGCAAAGGGTTTCACGTCCGGCTGGGGAGCCCGTACACGTTCTTGGAGAAGGATGTCTCGCGAGCTGTCATCTCCAAGAGGCGTGCTGGCGGAGACAGCAGAGTCTGGTTTCTCAGCAGTAGCTTCCGATTCCTCGTTTGACGCCATAGATATAGAGTGCCGCCTCGAACGTCGTGACTTGCGCCGCGAATACCTCTTCTTTTGTCGCTTATTCCTGAGCTTCCGCGAACGCGACCTTCGCTTATTTGACGCACGTGATGAAGCAGCCGTATCCCGAGGTCTCACTGCGTGACCAGGTGTCTTCGCTGTCCTCGGATCTATTTGCGACCCTGTGGGCGTGGCGGTGGGCTGAGTCGGAGCGATGTGGTGTCCTCCGAGGTGATGTGGAGCGAATG
>NW_003303489.1:75991-80884 GCF_000142945.1 Phytophthora infestans T30-4 | reverse complement strand
AGCATCACGCAAGTTTTGTTCCTGCGCCCGAGACTCGGAGCTACATTGGCCGTACGAGCTCAGAGAAGGTTGGGAATTGCGAATCTAGTGTTAATAGTTATAACTGGATAATACATTGGGCAGATCCTACAACCTAGTGAGCTTTTCCTTTATACGTGCAGATCCGAGGCGCTAACCGGATTTACTACTTGGCCGGCTATACCTAAGAAGATCTCAACTCTCAAGATCCCGTCACAGGAGGCGGCAAGTACAGCGAAAAGGACACCGAAAGGGAAGGGAACACACCCACAAGGCAACCCTACGGCCAGATCCACGATCTAGGCCCTGGATCCATAAGCTCGAATATTCGCTTAGGACTCAGAACGAACCACGGACGCAGAGTGAAAATTTTACCACTGCTGCTCCACCCCATCCCCACGTCCCGCCACGATACTCACGTTTCACCACTTGAGCTCTTCGGAAGTTACCGAGAGAGCAAGATCCCGCCCTACCGACGGGTACACAAGGTGAGGAAAGTTCAGCAGAACACGGATCATCGGGGGACCCCCTCCGTTAGTCGGTGTCTGGGCGCTGTTGGTAAGTTGGATCCAGCAATCTCGCAGATTTTGCTGATCCCGCAACACCACAATGGTGCGCGTGCCCGGATCTTTTGGTGACTCGGGATTTCACCGTGAGTCTCAAGAAGATGCTCAAGTGAAGATTGAGCCAGGGGAAGAGGCGTCGTCGGAGGTCGGATCGACGATGACGCTGCTGAATGAAGCAAGATCCGCGGATCGATGGGGTCCTGGGAGGAGCTTTGTCTACGGAAGAGAGGTGGATCCGGATATAGAAGAGAAACCTCTCTTTTCTTCCCAGGTCCCCTCGGGGACCCCTGCGGATCTTGACGCAAGTCAAGATCCGCTAACAAAACAAGGGAAAGTAAAGGCGAACGGTATGCATTTGCAGATCCACCGGTTAAGCCAACACCGTACCTAAACCCAAGCCCGCTAGTCGAAGAAACAAGAAAGAAGACGAAAACGAGTAAGACTACGCGGAAGAAGATGCAAGCTCCAGAGTCGGAAGAAGACCAAGCTGGATCCAGGTCAAGCTGGTCCGACAAGGATCTCGAGTTTGTGTATCGCCACCAAGCTTTACGCGACTTCCTGCATCAAGATCCTGTCATGCAGATCCTGAATCCACGACAGATCGAAGATCCAAGGGAACCGGTGAGAGCACCAACGAAAACGGCGAGCAAGTTGGTGGCAGTCAAAGATCTATTACGTTTGCTTACGGAGTCAGGCATCGTAGCTGGTGTGTTCGACGCAGAGGATATCTTCGAGCTAGACCTGGATCTCATAGTATCCGCGACGCGGGACCTCTTTGCCAGAGTTAAGTCCATCACCGGAGAAAGGTCGCGCACTATGGATCCAGTGTCGTCGCCGAGGATCAGCCAAGCTGCGTCCTCAAACTACGAATCCGCCGCTGAGGATGAGTCAGACACGTCGTCCGAACCACGACGCATGACTTTAGGACCCTCCGGGGCATCCATGCTGGAAGCGCGGGCGAGGAGCCGAGGACAGGAAGCCCCTGTGAACGTGAAAGCTCGGGATCCAGTACGCCCTACGCGCGATTTGACGCAATCCAGCCAGGATCGAGCCAGATCCGGCAAGAAGCCAGTGGGATTATCGTCAGATCAGGCTCGAGGTAATCGCCTCACGGATCCAGTTCCGCCAGTGGGACAGAAAGGCCACAGGCGTCTCTTCACTTCAAAGATCTCTCTCGGGCACCCTCGCCCGGGGGGAACTTGGAGATTGGCAAGAAATCGCTCTTCTGCGACCGAGAGAGGCTCATGTAAACGCCCGTGCCCAAGTGCCAGTGCTCCACGCAAATGTGAACACGCGAAGTGGAAAGTGAGTCAGTAGAGGGGACCACTCCCATGATGAGTTCGACCCAGACGATCTGGATGGCCCATCCACTTCGGCAGCCGTGGTAGCAACGGCCACAGCCGGGGCAGGTGGATCGTCCATGATCCAGAGGGTACGGATCTCAGCTATATCGGACTTGAAGGAGTTCACGGGCAAGGATCAAGATGAGGACCGAGCGAGAACATGGATCAGCAAAGTCAAAGTCGGGCCCCTCATGAGAGATCAAGCGTCGGGATGCTGAGAAGTGTCTGACCTTTGCGGATCTGCTAGCGGGGCCAGCTAGGAACTGGTATCCGGCAGCTGGGCAGATCCACCAGGAACAAGTGGCCAGATTTGTTGCGCAGTTTCCAGACCCCAGTACTGTGGATTGGGAGTGTCGGTGGCACGACAATACTACCATGCTCGCCGCAGATCGGATGAATCCCCGCTAGAATATCTGCATCGACTAAATGTGACCGGTCTACGGGCCAAGTTGAAGATCAAGGATGGGGGATCCAAGGTACTACGGGAACATGTGGATCATTTCATCGAGACGTTGGGAGATGTGGATCTGGCCGACAGGCTGACCCTGTTACGTCTTCCAGACGCAGATGAGCTTGAAGAAGTGCTGCGGGCTGTGGATCGCGCGAAACACCGCCAGAAGAATGCGGCGGTCGGATCCGGCAAGTATCGCCAAAAGGCTCCGACGTCCACTGCCCCAGCTCGACGTGTCCACCAAGTCACGGCGCCCGACGCAGGAACTGAATCAGGATCCGACGGTTCGGACTCCGACCCTGAAGATTACCGTCAAGTCTGTCTCACTGCGTCCAACGATCGAACGGCGAAGACCGGAGACAACTCTCGACCGAGGGATACCGTACCCGGGGACCGTGGGATGTACAGATCCCGAGATCTTATGGACGGGACGGCACAAGTCAGGTGTTCGCAGTGCGGATCCCGAAAGCACACAGAATCTGGATGTTGGAAACATCTGGTCTGTGAGAAGTGTGGCAAGAAAGGTCATCCCGGAGATCATTGCTTCTACGTGTGTCGCGGTTGTGGCGAGATTCACGACGTCGGCAAGTGTCCGATGGAGGAATTCTACAACCAGATCCGCCAGTGGTTTGATCCAGCCAAGCACAGAGGGATGTTGCCAGAAGTGGCCGAGAAGATGTTAAACTAGGACGCTCGCCGGGTTTGAATCCGGTACGAGCCGAGCGTTCTAGGTACTGCATTTATGCATTTGTGAACAAGACATCGCTAGATCCAGGTAGCAGGACCCTAGATCCAGTCGATAATACACGTGATCTACATGAAGTGTCAGTTGCCAAGATTTCTAGTTTGCGCCAAGTGGATGAGTTTACCAGATCCGAAGTCTCTTCAACCCTGGATCTACAAAGGGGAGAGGCATGTGGTTACTGGGAGAAGCGCCAACATGGTCGATGGTTTGAGCCTACCAAGGGTGAGGTTACTGCAAATCCACCTAAGGTCTGTCAGGTCACTGGATCCCGTGGATCTGAGGATGTTGGATCCACGGATCTGCTAACCGGGGAGTCCCGTGGATACTGGAAATACCATGCCCCAGGAAAGTGGTTCAGGCAAGCCAAGGTAAGGGGCAAGATCAGCAATGAAAAAGCAATCCTACTCCTAGATAGTGGCGCCGAGGTGTCTTTAGTAGACAGCGCCTTTGATCGTACGGTTGGATGCCAAGTGGATGGGAGTCGGAGCCAAGATTGTGCTGAGATTGGTGAGCTCGTGTACCGTACGAATGGGAGAACGCGGATCAAGATCACGCTGGCAGGTTGTTTGGTATATTGGTTCGATATTTGGGTTGGAGACCTCGCTGGTCAAGACGCCATCCTCGGTATGGATTTCATGGTACCAGCCGGAGTAAGGTTGGATCTGGCGGATGGGACACTGTGTTTCCCGGACAAGATGCGGATCCAGCTCAGCGGACGGCGACCGTTTTACAGGGAGAAGATGATAATCATAAGGGCGGATAAGACGACCTGGACCGAGCCCGGAGAGACCTGGGAACTTCCAGATCGGTTGAAGTGGGTGGAACATGATAAGCTGTGGGTCACTCGGGGTGAGAAGTGGGTGCCTACAGTAATCCAAGGACCAGGTCGATCACAGTACCTCCAGGTCACGAATGCCAGCGACAAGTGACTATTACTGGACCACTATGAAGAAATTGGGCGATGGCTGGCGAAGGATGATATCCCTAGGCGGCCTGGATATGTATCAGTGGGATCCCGTCGCTACAGAGGAGGAAGAATCTGGCGTATGAGGCGACTACCGAGATCGAATCTCTCGGGGAGGTGGAGCTCCCGGCGGAGCCAACTGGTCCCTTGGTGGATTGGCCTTCATACCCAGCTCCGCGAAAAATCCTACAGAGGGATCGTCGGATTGGGATCCAAGTAGTAGAGATTGGGTCTAAGACCGGGGATGATACCCAGAGCCGGTCCCTAGATAACCCAGGGTCGGTGGATGGGGAACCGCAGAAAATTGAAGCCGGCTCGCTGGATCCTGCTGACCCACAGTTGTATCCAAGCTCTCCATTGGACAGAGTGCCTGGATCCTCGTCGAAAGTGGCAACACTGGCTAAACAGGAACCGTCGTGTGTAAACTCACTAGAGGATCCAAGTCGATTCGAGAGAGTAGTTTTCTAAGTTAATTAGGATAACCGCATCCCGCGCAGAAAGACAGAAGGAATGACGGGAGAAGAAGAGTCGCGGTGCTTGGATCCAGTGGTGGATCCGACAAAGACTGAAGATGAACAAGTCTGCTACCATGAAGGCGGGGATCTACACGCCGATGATCTTGGAGAAGGTATGGCGGTGATCCCGGAGGTACCACTGACCACAGAGGATGTCACGATTGATGATACCCAAGTGGATCCGGAGGGCGAACGAACCCGCGGAAGTGGATCAGCTACGCCAGAAGATCTGGGAAAGCCGCCATCTGCTAATTGGCAAGGGGGATAAATTACCACCAGCTGCACGCGGAG
>NW_003303489.1:71431-74076 GCF_000142945.1 Phytophthora infestans T30-4 | reverse complement strand
GGAGTGAAGCTTGGACCTCTGGAATTGTCCTGAAGCGCATCTAACTCTCTGCGACGTCGTGTCCGAGCGGGTAACGGAGCATGCTCACGCGCAGTACGCGTGAGTTCGATTCCCACGGAGACCAAACTCCGCGACAAGAGCACGAGCAAGTGTTTTTGCAAGGAAACGCTGGTACGATGATCACCACAGACGCAAAGACTGAGCGCCGACTGGAGACTTCCTTGTGCTTGGGGATACGCTCATCGTGGAACGTCCACGATGTTCTAGCAGACACGAGGATCACGAAGACAGCGCACGAGGTACTTGAGACTGCGAATACGGGGACGACAACCACTTCGCTCAGTTGACTGAGCGACGATGTGCGACTGCGCAGCGTACGAAGAAGTATCTTGTAGACCCAGGCGACTGCGACGTCGGAATATAGGTGACCTGCGAGCTGGGGTTTCACTCGTCGTCGTGGAACCTCGCGTCACTCGCGCCGCACTCACTCACTCACTCGCTCTCACTCACTCACTCACTCACTCACTCACTCACTCACTCACTCACTCACTCACTCACTCACTCATTTGTTCACTCGGCTTACTCACCGAGTGGCTCAGCGGTACAGTGCCGAGTTCTCGTGTAACTGGTCACCGGTTCGATCCCGGCGTCAACTCCAGTTTTCTTCTTAATCATCATGGCGAGCGCCTCCGTGTACCCGCGGAGGCTGGTCGCCTTCTTCACCGCGGGTATCAGCACCCGGCTCACTCACGCTTCGGAGCGTGAGTGTCTTCTCGTATTCGTTCACGATGTCGGGAACGTCTTCCCGCAAGCGACTGCGCGGCTCCCAAGTATCTTCACCTGGGGAGAGTCTCAGCCAACGCACGCGATAGTGTTGTTCCTTGTCCCGCAGGGCGCGACCCTGTGAAAACGCTTCAGTGTGACCGTCATGGGTACCATGACACTGGCAAAAGTCATGGTCGATGATTCGTTCAGCAATCCACGCTGAGCGCCCGAAGAGTCGATCAAAGGAGGAGGACCATCTCGCTGGAAAGTTGCCGCGTCACTCGAGGACGAATCAGCGTCCTGGATCTCGGACGGATGGTATTTCTTTAAACGTCCGACGTAGAACGTCAGATGTATCCGTAGTGTCGAAGGAATACCCAGCGTGTAAGCGTCACCAATGGTCTTGATCACCGTAAGCGGCCCAATAAAGCGCGGCGCGAGTTTGTTCGCGCCGACGTTGGTAACCGCAGAATTTCTGATACCTTCTGTCGACAGGAGCACTCGTTCGCCTGTCGTAAACACGGCCGTGTTCTTGCGGCCAGCCTTATCAGCGTTCTCCTTCTGCTTGCCCACTGCGTCCTGCAGTGCGTCACGAACATAGCGGGTGACCGCTTGGGGCTGTAGTACAAAGTCGGAGACGACTGCGGAGTCGATTAATCGCGCCGCATGCTTCGGCGCGTAGTTAGCCGGCGCAAGTGAGCTCGATGCGGAACGTGTCACTGCGTTGACCGATGTGGGGACTGGGGATACACTCGAGATATCATTACGACCGGTGTGTGTACCGGTTGACCCAGTACCGGTGTTGCCGCCGGAGACATCGGAGCTGGAGTAGACGGCTTGTCGGCAGCTTCTTCCCCACCCAGAGTGGAGACACACGGCGCTGTGGGATGGCCCACGGCGAGAAGAGCAGGGACACGCGGGTGTCGCGCGTTGTTAATGAAGAAGGGCGTCAGCCCAGTCGACGCGTGGACCGCGTTGTTCAGCGCGAACTCGGCCAAAGGCAGAAACGAGCTCCAGCTGGAGAGCGACGTCGCGTAGCTTCGAAGGACGTCTTCGAGGACGCGATTTACGCGCTCCGTCTGGCCGTCCGTTTCCGGATGGGCTGCTGTGGACATCAACAGCTTCGAGCCCAGTAGCTCGAAGATCTTCGACCAGAAGGCCGACGTAAAGCGCGGGTCGCGGTCGGAGACGTTAAATTCAGGAAGACCATGATGGCGGAAGACCGCATCGATGAAGTGCACCGCGGTATCTGCCGCGGTGATCGAATCCGACATCGGAATCAGGTGGACCATCTTGCCGAATCGGTCTACGAACACCAAGACACCTGAGCGTCCTTTAGCATCGGGTGGGAGCCCGAAGATGAAGTCCCTCGACACCGAGCGCCAGGCCTCGGTGGCCGCCGGTAGAGGACGCAGGGGAGCTTGCAAAGACGAGGCAGGTTTCACGCGCTGGCAGATCTCGCAGGTGCGCACCCACTTACGTACCCATTTGTACAGGTGGGGCCAAAAAAAGTCGCGCGACACAGCGGCAAATGGCTTCTCGCGACCGAGATAAGCACCCAGCGGGGCATCATGAAACTCATGGATAATCCTTGAGCGCAGATCGGGGTCGTTAGGGACAACGATAGGTGGGGTATCGAAGCTGTCGATGCTGTACGTCAGCAGCTCGTCCTCGAGACGATATCGGTGAATTTTGTTTCGTACAGAGCGGGAAAGGGCTCCCAGTGTATCGGCGCTGGGAGAGCGGAGATGCTCCAGGATACTGGAGCACATCGAGTCATGCTCGTAAGCAGCTCGGATCTCGTCGCGGAGTGGCATTACCAGGGAGACGTTCGTCAGATTGACTCCTGACGCCTCACACGTGGCACACTCGTCTACATC
>NW_003303489.1:53458-66050 GCF_000142945.1 Phytophthora infestans T30-4 | reverse complement strand
TTCAGCGAATTTCGGTGGTGGCTTTGCAACGAATCGACTCAGCTGACTCAGTGTGAACGCCAAATCTGATATCGTGTTTGTGGCTACATAATATACATCAACATTCCTATCGCCTCACGGTACGGAAAGCTGGTGTCTGATTTCTCATCCTTGCTTAGCGGATTCAGTCTCGCGATCACCTCCATCGGGTTTCCCACTGTGTGTCTCCTCGTAGCCAAGTTTACTCAGAATTTTGCGAGCGTACTTCCCTTGACGGATGGTGATGTACTTAGACGTCTGTTCCACCTCCACACCTATGTAATGTGATACACCGCTCACGATAATTACTCATACCCTGACTAGTTGTGGTGCACAGCTCGAAGCTCGATATACTGGGATTATAGCTGTCCATTTCGTAAAAATTAACGATCTATTTTTTTAAACCGAGCAAACTGGAGCAAAGAGCTCGATTAGACCTGCTCAAATTGGCATTTTGCTTTGATCATATTTGTCAAATATCCCGAATTTGTGATGTCACTCAAGTGCAAATCCACGACTAATTGCGAGCTACGACTAATTAGCGTTAACGGTGTACCAGTCACTGATTCTTGAGACCATAAGACTCGTTCACGTCTCCGAACAACTTAATCTTGTACTGCTCATTGTTCGTTGCCACTAAGATATTACCAACGTATACCAGCACCTACGCACTCATATATCCTTCCAGCAGATAGTATAGGCACGGCTCCGTCAATGAACGATGGTATTCAGGGTTGGCAATCCTCTGGTTTAAATCGGAGTTTCATCTCTACCAGACTGTCGTAAGCCGTAGAGAGCTTTCAGCACGACATAGACATGTCCGCTGATCTTGCATGGATATCCAATAATGGAGCGCAGGTACTGTCGAACGCGAAGCCATGCATTCAGATAGGCGCTGCTAAAATCTCCACCGTACACCTCCAAACCAAGCTCAGCTTCAAGTTTATTCTTCCTGAAAAGCCGCTTGAAGCGCCTCTTTGAGGGTGCTTGACTGCTCCCGGAACACCTGAGTGCGCGCTGGGCCCACTCGAAGATCGTCCTTGAACACAACCACCTTGATGTGTTCGTTAAATGGGCTGCCCACTAGGAACGTCGTGAGCTCCTGTATCTCTTGGACGTTTTCGTGCAGCTCGCGCCTTCCTTTCTCGCATGAGAGGAAGCGCGAATGCTGCCGATACTCGTTTTTTTCGGGAAGAACGCGGCTCGGAGCTGTTCGCACAGCCGATCCCAGGATGTGAAACATCCAGGCAATGTCGCCTCCCGCGTGTACACCCAACTCTTAGCACGACCGTTTAGGTTAAAGAGCGCATAAGCAACACGGAGTTGCTCGGTCGAGATCAGAGCCGCGTCCATCGCGAGCTCTACGTCTCGAACCCAGACGTGAAGATTCTCACCTTCCTTCCCTTCATACGGCTTCACCTTCAGCCGTATTGGCTTCGGGCGTGCCGGATTCGTTTCCACCACCGGAGCCTGCAGGTTCTCCCGCACATGTGCGATGAGCGCTTGCTGGTCGGTGTCAAACGCATTGACGCGCTCGAGCTGCTCGGCCGGTGTTGACGCCGCCAGGCTCTGCAGGGCCTCCATCCCGAAGATGCCAGCCATCTTCCGAGCCGAATATGAGTTGTTCAGATGGGAGAAGTCGTTCCTTTCCATGGCGACGAACTTTAGAGAGGTTCAGGTAGTCTACCCGCGTTGGCGTGAATTGACTACAAGTGCTACCAAGTGTGACGTGGTCCCACAGCACCTTGCGCTAGAGGAAGCTGGCTTTTGAGGTATACAAACTCCCAGTGGACAGTCCCTTTTTTCCCTAAGGAAGCGAAGTGACCAATTTGAGGTAAGCTGTAAGCTGAATATATTCATAGGTAAGCTTGAGTTAAATTTACAAACTATAAGTCACCTTTAGAAAAGCTATGGCATCAGCCAATGGTTGGCCTCGGACGACCGATACCATGTACCAGATATCCCGAAGTGGTGTTCCACACGCCGCAGGGCTGGGCTACCACTAATAACTCTGTCAGGCAATTTAACCGAGCAATTAAGCGTCAGTACACACTTCACACAAGGCTCAAGATGGGCACTCTCTTAGGGCAGTTGCTTACCTGCTGTACCGCAGAAAATTTGAATGGCAAAACCTTTGCCACGACGCCAGCTATCCCCAAGTTCATCATATGGCGCGCGAAGGAGTTAGCAGCGGCAAAGCTTCTGCACGAATTATCTTAATTCTACTTGATCCATCGTCAGCCCACCAGATGCCGTCTCCGTAATATCGAAGGCATACCCCCACATCTTCGATCCGATAGTCGGACGGACCCACGAGGCACTCATGCTAACAGCGCAACTGGGGACGCATCTTGCTCACGCGGAAGTCCAAGACATGCCAAACACAGGTTGGCAGGTGTACACTTCAACGTGCTCGTGCGGCTGTCGCTTCTTTCAGAAGTATGCTGACTGCATTCACTTGGTGCATGCGCTCTCCGTCCGTGGTCTGTTACGTGCTGGAAAGCGAGAAACGCTGGTGTATCGAGGCCCCAATAAAGCGCGCCGCTTGATGGGCGAGCTAAAAGCGTCTGGTCGCCCTGCTCAAAGCAGCTACGCTATTGATAAGAACTAGATGTCAATACTGCCAGAGATTAAATATTAATAGGAACAGATAATGACATTCACACCAAATTCATGATACTACGGCAGCATGGATACCTAACTCTCGCGTTTGCAAAACGCTCGCGAAGCAGAGAGATCGTATGAGAATCGGTCGTGCTGCACGTACGGATCAAGTCAAACGCATAGCGCTGCGGGCCATACAGCGCTCTTGTTTGCGCGTTATCGGTACTGTCTGGCAGCCTATGATGATGAAATAGTTTAAGAGCATCATAGTTAGCCCATGCTTATTTTCCCCGTACAGCTCGCCCAGAATAATATCTTTGTCATCAATGGTATCGCCCTGAGGTGTCCTGGGGCCCCCGGGCTGGTCGATAGCGTTGTTTCCCAAGCCGAACAGGCTTTCAAAAAAACTTCGAAAGTAACTGCCAGAGCCACCGACGCCAGAACCCAGATGAGCTGTTACGGCGACGTCAGCTACGAGACCGCTCGCACTACCTAGTAGAGCGGACAAGTCATATCCGCTACCAGACCCAGCCGAGCTATCGAGCAGAGCCAACAAATCGTCACTTTCTGACACGATAGAGTTGCCTAGCATGCCTGACAATTCGGTATTTAGATACGCATCTTCCGACTCAGATCACGAGCCAACGGTCTTCTTGACCGTCGGCTTCTTGGAGTGAGGGCTAGCGTAATTATCTATAAGAAAAAAAGTTGCCAGAGCCTCCAGCTCCTGAGTCCAATCGACTGCTACGGCATCGTTAGTACCGGCTGGAGCCACCGTATCTGGAGTGTCACTTGTGGTGCGATCAACGCCGTGGAAGTTTTCATTAACCCGCGCGTCATTCATTGAGACGCTACACTGAAGCACATATCGGAGCAGAGTCCACTCGGCAAGCACGCGCGCCTTCGTGGTGGTAAATTCACTCTCGCTCATAGCAAAATGCATGTCGTAGACGCCCGTCGTTACCATCTCGCTGTGTACAGGCTGCAGAATGCGCGTCCTCTCCAGCACTTTTGCGACGACATGGTAGAAACACATGAGGTACTTTAGCTCCGCAGCTCCAGAACCAAACGTGTGAGCAACCATTAAATTGCGCGCCGTCGGCGTCGCCCATGACGCTGTCGAAGACAAAGGTCTTGCCAATCACGCGAGTGTAGATTCGCTGCAAGGCAGCAAGCATCTCTGTGTAGTGAAACGTCTTACGCTGCGATGACACACACAGCGCCAGCACATGAAAAACTCGCGCGCAATCTGACACCCCCACGACTGTCACCGGGTAGCCAACCTGGTTGAGCTTAAAGGTGGCATCAACGAGGAGCTGAATAGACCCGGGCTCCCGGTCCGCTTGTAGGAGCAGTCTCCAATATGTTACCCCAACAATTAAAACGTTTTGCGTCGGAACCATTGCCCACCGCAGGAAACCCATTGCCATCGGAAGCCAGTGAAAACGTAAAGCTCTCGTGCTCATCCAGAGTGCTGCTGTAGCCCGCGTCGCGAATCCGCTGGCGGGTTTCTTCTAAGTAGTCGTAACTACCGAGCTTTGTACTCGCATAGTACTGACAGAACCGCTGAATCGGTGACAGCGCTGGCAGGGCTTCAGGAGCGAGGTTGAACTTCCTCAGAATGGCGTTCCGAATCCGAACAGGCTTGAGACTCTCGGTCGTCATCTCCTGCGCGAGCACCTTCATCTCCTCTGTGATCCGCGGTTTCAAGGCAACGCGCATCTCAGTTACGTGCTTCCTGGTTTCAAGAAAGTCGACGAGGTCGACTTTTTCACAGTGTAGTGTTTTGGCTCTCCATGGACACTTCACGTAGGGTGCTTCCACTGCTGTCACAGGCGTCACAGCTACAGCGCCGGAGACGATAACGCATGTTGTGCGGCGCAGCAATTCTGCGCGCACGTGACTAGCTCGCTCTTGGTTATTTTGGATGTCTTGAGCGTCTCCAGCAGTGTGTTGGCATCGTTTTTTGGAGAAGCCGTTGGCAAGAGGCGTTTAAAGGAGAGTTCTAGGCATGGTGGCGGTAGTGCGAGAGCAGTACGCGGTGAGAGCGGGTTACTTAGCTTCTCAAAAAAATAATACGTTAAATGCAAGCCGTTGGGTGCTGGCAGATTGACTGGTGGGTGGCGGTGTACCAATCTCTGGCGCTCGTTGTGTACAATAAGGTACTGATGTAAGCTATGGTGTGCTTGTGGTACTGTTAGGATACACTTGTTGGCTTTAAAGGTATTGGTGGTAGTTTGTCGAATGGTGGTGGCAGTCTGCCCATCAGGTTGTACAAGTGCACGGTAAGGTATTGCTGTAAACGGCTGGATGCTTGTGCTGTTGGTATTAATAGGACACATGTGACGGGGTCACACAGCACCTTGGACAGACGAAGTGCTTAAGGGTATTTACTACCCGAGTAAACGTTAGTCCACGTGTTCCTGGCCTCAATGGGAACGGTTTGCTACTTAGAAGAGTAGATTTAAGACTGATGTATTTATAAGTAAGATAAGCTTGGGTTCCATACAAACTAGAGGTTACCTATAGTGGAGCTAAGTAGTCATGCACTGACTGGTTACGAGAGCACTCGGTACCGTGTACCAGGTGTCCACAAGAGTGACGGGTCACTCTTTATGTAACACGGGGCACACTGGATTGTACATCGTTACATCCTCCCCCACTTAGCTGAGAATCACCTGATTCTCCAATCACAACTGATTCTCCAATCAGAAGTGAGAGAACTAAAGCACCCAAAGGTGAATTCTCTCACTGAGCAGCCATAAGACTGGCGCGGCTCTCAGTCACACCCACAGTGACTTGTGCTTCTAAAGCCCACTGGGATTTGCATCCCTATGCTAACAACTGTGTTGGCCGCAAAGCCTACACTCAGAGCTGCCTTAGCTCCTGCGCTAGCGGGCGTACAGTGCTTTGTCACAGGGTGCAATAGCATCCGAACGTGTGGCATTCGCCCACAGCTCGCATCAAAAGGCACGATAGTCCTCGCGAACGCGTCCGGAGCATGGTTTCTCCCGCGGGGGACGACACCGAGAAGGTCAACACCTTCCCCAGGACTAGAGGGAGCTCCCAGATCACCTCGGGTCATGCCTTTGTCTCCAGCAAGGATCCATCCTTGCGGGCGGAGCTTCTGCCACGCTCTCTTCGCGTCTTGGTCGCCATACCAACGGCGCGTAGGTGTCCTTCATCGACACCGTGTACCGTGACGGTACACAACCGTGGTGTGGGTGTCTCACGTCGACACCATGTACCGTACGGTATAATCTTTGGTGCGGTACGCCCACCACAAGGTTGCCATGTTTGGCGGCAACAGCTTCTGCTGTGCTTTCGCCTGAACGGATTCATGGCCAGTGCTCACATCATGCACGACGCATGTGCAAGCACAGTGTACAGGTCCATGGGCCCGTACACGAGGTACGCCGTGTACGACACGTACCACAGCTACCATAAGTGCTCCGTGCACTTCATGTGTCATGCACGACGAGTTCATTGCGTGGAACTCCTGACAGGCTTCTCGACAGCAGTCAGTGCCGATGCACAGTACGTGCGTTGACTCACAGCGTCCAGAGCGCATCGGGTCGTGGTATGGTGCATATCCTGTGCGCCTATATCAGTGTCTGTCACAGACACCATGTACCTTGATGGTACGCGACTGTGGTGGGGCATATCTCACCACCATGCCACTGCGGCGTTGGTGTCTGGCATTGACACCGAGTACTCACGGGTACCTACCCATGGTGAGGCAAGCTGCCGTCACCACGGTGTCATGCTCGGCGCAGTACCAGTTACGACTGCGTGCCTTGCCTCGACCACCATCTGGGCTGTTGTGGGTGCACTCGTGCACCACACTTGGGTTATCGCTCCACGGCCCATTATACCCGGCGCGTTGCGTACATCACGTACCGCAACCGCTTTGCCGGCGGGTGAGACGTTCCGTTCACCATACTTAACAGGTCGTTCATGACCAAGGGACCGGTGCGTTGATTGCACTAGATCCGCACTTCGCCTCGTGCGTGGTTGCTTGCAACCCTAACACTGCTGATTCGCTCAGCGATTCCGAGGCACCTTGCGCCAGTGGCTTTCTTCGCCACTATGTCTTGTTCGGTTAGAGCTACCGCAGCTCTAGCCCGGCTGTTCGCCTCCAGCCTGTACTCGATGTACATCGACGCCTGGTTCCGTAAGGAACTTGGTCTTACCTCAAGACCAGGGAGGAAAGGTATTTCCGAGCCTCTCCCTCACTTACACCTGAGACCATTGAGGCTCTCGTGGCTTGTGATAGCCACTGGCAGCACGACGGCTACCTGCCTCGTGGAATTCAGGGAGGAAAGGTATTTCCGAGCCTCTCCCCACTTAACCTCGAGACTGCTGAGTCTCTCGTGGCTTCTGATAGCCACAGGCACGTTCGACGGCTCTCCGCCCTGTGCACTGCGTCGGGATGAACGACCGCGTCGGCCGTGTCGACCGAAGGTATCCAGCCTTCGCGTCACCAGTTTAAGTCTGCGCGACTTGACGTCGAGCGAGTTGCTCACGTCTGGCGAAGCCAAGACAACCTCGCGCCTCGAGTCAATGGCCCTGTGTGCGGAACAATGTTACCCGCCTTGGGTGCGGAACTCTGTTACCCGCCTTGGTTGTGTGGAACTCTGTTACCCACACCGGAAGCGCATACAGCGACTTCCTTATCAGTTATGGTCTGAGTGACCTTGCGTCGAACTTTGTTACCCACGCTCGGAGCACCGAATGTCGGTCTCCTTAAGCAGCTTCGCTGCTTAAGGAACTTCTTACCCGCAGTGTGAACCTATGTTGCCCATCTGGTGAATGCCTTTCGGCACCACCACTGTCGAAGCGCATTCGGCGCGACGACCTTCGGTGTTGGGATCAGCTGACGTGGCAGACCCGCACACACACCGGACAGAGTTGGAGTCCACCGACCGAGTCAGAGGAGTCCGGGTCCTTGACTTCGAGTCGCGTGAAGCAACGTCAGCCTGAACAAGGTTCAGACCCGACTTGCGGCGGCTAACGTGACGTGGCACTTTGTTACCCACGTCGTGATGTCTCGTTGACGACATCAGAGGTACTCGAGACCTCGTGTGGCACTGTGTTACCCACACAGGAAGCATGGACATGCCTTCCTCTTCAGTTATAATCTGGGCGACTGCGTGTGGTACTGTGTTATCCACACAGGAAGCGCATTCAGCGTCCTCCTCTTCAGTTAAGGTCTGGGCGATCGTGTGGTCCTAAGTTACCCACCTGGTTAGCGCTTAAAGCCATAACCACTGTCGAACCCCGTACGGCGCGACGACCTTCGGTGCTGGACATGACTCACCAATGCTTCGTCATAGACCTGGACGGGTAGGCCCTTCTCAGCCTTGCCACACCAAAGTCCGGGATGTGTCTTATGTTCGGCACAGCCATGTTGTCATGGCAAGAACTGCAAGCGACACCGCGGTGCGCGAGTTCATCGAGCCGAGACGTTCAGGTCCGTTGAGGACCATTGGTACTTCTATCACCGTACCAAAGGCTAGTCCACAAAGGACCAGCCCACGACTACCACTTTGACATATCTTACCGTCGGAAGTCGCTATGCCAAGGGACGTTCCGGCAGCGTATCAACGCCCCAGTTCGTCCAAGAAGTACCGTACCCCCGTACACTGAGTGTACTACCAGCAGTCCATCACTGCCCTTCACCGGTTTGAGATAACCACGTCTCTCTGGGCTAAGTCCCATGGTGCGCACCCATCACGAAGACTTAGCGCTCTTCAGTAGGGCATACCGCCTCTACTGGTGGCCGGGGAGTCTTCGTCCACCTGGCCGTGGCCTGCGCCACCGGACCTGGGGTCCACAGGCTGTCTTCTTCCCGAGGACTGGCGAGGGACACACACGCTGGTAGTGTCCATGCCCGCCGCATCCGTAGCAGCGGACCAAGCTCTCAGCTGAGCTCAAGTCCATGGGTTCGGGATCGCTGTACGCACCGGTATCAACGGGCTGCGTGACAGCAGGAGCAATAGCGTCATTGCTGCGATGCTCCGCCTTCCGAGGAACGCCATCCTCATCATGGCGATGTTCCTCTTTCCAAGGAGTACCAGCCTGCTTGTGGTTGTACTCTTCTTGGAGGGCGATTTGAATCGCCTCCT
This sequence comes from Phytophthora infestans T30-4, assembly GCF_000142945.1. NCBI lineage: Eukaryota > Oomycota > Peronosporomycetes > Peronosporales > Peronosporaceae > Phytophthora > Phytophthora infestans. The sequence goes on along the minus strand of NW_003303489.1, from coordinate 57,300 downwards.
CCATAGATGTCGCTTGCACCCGAAGTAGCTGGGTGCGAGCAGGACCGACCTTCAGGCCATCCATGAAGACTGTTGTCTTGACGCCTATAGGCAGAGGACTTCCTGCCAGAGATGCCACCAACGTGCGCATCTCTTGCGCGTACGCTTGGAGCTTACGTTTACCTTGCTTGCACGCGAGAAAGCGTAAGCGCTGACGGAACTCATTGTTCGCCGGTAGGAGCGCGGCTCGAAGCTGCTCACACTGCTGAGCCCAGGATGCAAAGCATCCAGGAGATGTCGTCTCCCTGGTGTATTCCCAGTGCTTGGCACGTCCACCAAGGTTGGACAGGGCAAACACCACTCGAACTGGCTCGTCCGAGATGAGACCCGCCTTCATGGCGATCTCCACCTCACGGACCCATAAGTGAAGGTTCTCTCCTTCCTTTCCCTCAAACGCGGGGACCTTCAGCAACACCGGCTTAGACCTGGTTGCCTGGGGAGCGGCCATAGTGGCCTCCAAGCTCCCGCGGACGTGAGCGATGAGACCACGCTCGTAGGTTTTAAACGCGGTCACGCGTTCTTGTTGCTCGGCAGGCGTCGCCGCCGCCAAGCTGCGAAGGACATCTTGTCCAAAAAATGCCTCCCATCTTCCGAACAGACTCGTAGTGTGAGTTGTTCAAGCGAAGAAACTCGCTTCGGTCCATCTTGGTTTAAACGTTGGGCGCACAGAGGATTCAGGCTGTTCAATCTACCCGCGATTGTGTTGGATTGACTATGAGTGCTACCGGGTCACACAGCACCTTGGACAGACGAAGTGCTTCAGGGTATTATCTACCCGAGTAAACGTTAGTCCACGTGTTCCTGGCCTCAATGGGAACGGTTTGCTACTTAGAAGAGTAGATTTAAGACTGATGTATTTATAAGTAAGATAAGCTTGGGTCCCATACAAACTAGAGGTTACCTATAGTGGAGCTAAGTAGTCATGCACTGACTGGTTACGAGAGCACCTGGTACCGTGTACCAGGTGTCCACAAGAGTGACGGGTCACTCTTTATGTAACACGGGGCACACTGGGTTACAACACAGCTGACGGCTTTATTGGTATTGGTGGTACAGTAAAACCTTTCCTACCTGATAAGTCCCGTGGACGAGGTCACTATCAGATATAGCAAGTTCATCAGATTTGGGGGGACCATTAGCTTTTTATCACCATGTCCTACCTCTGCTGACTTCCCTTCCTTCTCTACGACTCCCACTTTGGCTTTTACCATGTCTCGAAAACAGAGACACGTCGACAACCTCAATTTGAGCAAAAGAATAAAAATTGCTCGTGGAAACTGGAAAAACCGACGCTAACACAGAAGCAGCTTGCCCAAAGGGCACAACAAGACATTGCAGAGATCAAGAAGCCTGCTCAAGGGACTATTTTGGCATTACTATCGCAAACACGTCGTTATCAAATCGTTCGAGAAGAAGACTGACAAGCACGTCGGTCACGACCACTTGCATTTCCAGAGCTGGATAACGCCCTTGCTAATTGGATCCTCCACTGTCAAGCACGGCGCGTTATGATAAGTGGTAATATGATGAAGGCAAAGGGGGCCCGGCTGCTCAAGCAAATGCCTGTTTATGAGTCGGACAAACTATCATTTTCGAATGGATGGCTTGATTCCTTCCAAAGCCGGCATGGTTTTAAAAGCGTTACGTGGTCCGGTGAAAGTGGTTCGGTGGATATGGCGTCACTCCCAATTCAACTTAAGCCCATTCGTGCTGCCGTGAAGGATTATGCGCTAGTGAACATTTACAGCTTCGACGAAACGGGCCTATTTTACAATTTGTGTCCAGATCGGACGATTGCACGCACTTAAATTGAAGGTATTAAGAAGAGTAAGACACAAATAATGGTTGCGCTTGCCTGCAACGTAGATGGATCGGACATGAGAGAACCTTTTTTTGGGCACGCTAGTAAGCCAAGATGCTTCAAGAAGAAGACCGACGCTGAGCTCGGCTTCACGTACAGAAACAACAAGAAAGCGTGGATGACAGCGCTACTTTTCCGCAAATGGCTACACGATGTTGACATGGAGATGAAGAACCTCGAACGCCACGTTGTCCTTCTCACGGATAATGCGTCTTCGCACATTACTGTTGGGTTGGAAATGCAAAATGTGAAAATTCACTTTTTGCCGCCAAATACAACTTCCAAATTGCAACCTCTAGACGCAGGAATTATTGTAGGACTGAAGCGGCATTATCGTCACCGATGACTCCAGCACGCATTGGATCTCGAAGAAGCCGGTAATGACGGCAATATCGATGCAATCGACCAGCTGCTAGCTATGAAATGGGTGAAGGCTTGCTGGAGAGATATCGACGGCGAGCTTGTACTGAATTGTTTCAAGCACACAGAGATAATACGCGGCCGCTCATCATCCCGCCTATCCCGAAAGGAAGTTGACAGCATCTTGGAAAGTGAGTTGCTCGAATGTATGGCACGGCTATGGGTCCGTAGCCCAATTGACATTACAGACTTCGTTTGCAACGCTGCGGAGGAGAACACGGAAATGCAGTCGTTTCTAGCAGCGGAACTCTTAAGCAACACAACTGATATTGCTTTCCTGGAAACTGTCACGGAAAGCATGCCTACTAAATATAATGATGCTGTAGAAGAAGAGAGCTACGCTATGACTGCAAAACAAGGTGTTGATGCAGTCCGAGAAGTAATTCTAATGTTAACGGACCACCCAGATATAGAAAAGAAGTTGGGGAGAGATCTACGACTGATTCAATCGCGTGCGCGAGAGAAACTCCGGCTAGAAGCTGAGGAGCACTGACTCAGACTTCGATTACGAGCTTTTTTGCTGCCACTACACGCTCTTACGTAAAAAAAATTGCATACAAATTTAATATTTTTTGGGGAAAAAACAGATCAAATTACGCGTTTCGACACTATCAGATATGTCCTATAGTAATTGCTAACTACCAAGTCGATGGAACGATTCCATATCAGATATATCAGGATATCAGCCTTGACAGGGATCATTTAGGACAGGTTTTACTGTATATGGCGATCTGCTTGAAAAAACCACTTTTACCACGTACGTTATTGTGCTTTCTACTCAAAACTTGACTGCCTGATTTATTAATCACCCGCGCTGAATGGCCTATGAAGTCGTTCATCCTACCATACATCATACGGAAACATTACATGCGACAGGTTTCCACACACTGCAAGCTCAGAAGCAGAGCGCATCGGCAACGTTTCCCGTGTCAGCAAACGGTAATGGATCTCCGATCTAACGTCTCGCCTGGTAGCGCAAGAGGACCCCCACCAGCGTGTGCTGCATCAGCTGATGGTGCACGCTGCGGTGGTCGAACACGTGTATCACCACATTCGGCCCGTGTATCTCCATATCCTGAGCGTACTCGGACGCCTACGGAGACTACACCGCCCCACCCAGGTCTAATACGACGGCGTACACCTCCAGACCGAAAAGCACTGCCAGCGACCACGACTAGGGCATATTCAACCCCGGGTCCAGTGTCATCCGCAGCCCAACGAGCGTCACTTCTTGGAGATGCAAAATTACCTGGTAAATCAGCTTAAGCTCGACCTTCTCCAGCCCCTGGTACAGCTAGACAGCCGCGGACTCCACGTTCCACACGACGTCGAACATCACCCCGAGCTGCATCTCCTGTTGGTCAACCTGAGCAGCAGATACCAGCATCCCCAGCGGACGCTACTTCGCATCAATATCAATTTGTGGTTCAACCTAAGTTGCGGCTGGTGAGTTTTGACCAATCATATCTAAGTGTTGATTTTTCAGACTATCCGTCAATCACCCTCGGTATCCAATTTCACT
>NW_003303489.1:49189-52276 GCF_000142945.1 Phytophthora infestans T30-4 | reverse complement strand
ACAGCAGCCTTTACAGATCGGGTAAGCCAGGAGCAACATAACACTGCTTCCCTGCACGCGGCTTGCAGATTCCACAAGAACTTCATAGCCTCCAACTGCTCTCGAGTGAATCGACCAACTTTTTCAATGGCTACTACGTAACAAGCCGCACTATCCATTTTTCCCCGTCACTGTTCAATTCAATATGTTCGTCACTTGCGAGCCCCTGTTTCAGCTGATCTAGTGCGTCGTCAATAACCGATTCCGCCAGTCTAAACCGAACTCTATCTGGCACGTATTCCATATCAACCGACCATTTAATCACAATCGTTTATAGTTCTCGACTTTATTTGGCCAGATACGACCCCACCTCACGCACAGGTGGCAGAATTTCTTGAAGGCTCGCAGAAACATCACAGACGTCGCTTTCACGCAGCAGTGCCCTGAGTTTCATTCCCTGATTGTACTCTTTGTGCGCAACTCGTGCCCTTGGCCTTCTTCACTGAGCGATTTAATTTGGGTCGTCCCACTCGCCTGACATTGCCGAATAATCTCACAAGCAGGGGTGTCGAAGCTGTATTGCAGTCAGTGGTTGTCATTTGCGTCCCAGATTCAGCTACTTGTGTAGCAGACTCAGCATCGTATTCATCATTGTCCTTTTCATTTGGCTCGTTCTTGCTACCATTAGGCGTCCCTGTGGTATCGGGTGGATCGTTACTGTTGTCACCAAAGCCCGAAGCACTACCCGTGTCGTCATCACTTTTGTCCGGCGTGTGGGGTCTGGTTTGTACTACCTCCTCATCCGTTATGTGACCTTGGCGCAAATTGTACCACCACGTCTCCATTGCTTCTAATGCAGACTCAAACTGATCATCTGGAAAGCGCGCAAGCTCACGACCAATACGTACAAACGCTTGTTGGGCACGGCGATATTTCTCTGCTTCACGCAGTCCAGAAGCCCCAGTCGCTGTGCTTCCTTTCGCCTTGAATATCTTTGCAACAAACGGATCGGCAACCTCGGACAGTTGCTGCAACTGTAGACGGCTCTGGCCAAACCATCTAGTAACAAAACACTGATGTTAATAATTAAAACCTGGAAAAACCTGGACAAAACCTGAACAATACCTGGGTGCTATGGCGGCGAAAGGTACCACGAACGGGTGGCCGCACGAATTCTTGTACGTCATGGCATGCCTGCACGGAAGCTTCATGGTCTGGGAAAACTCGCAGTCACACGTCCAGCCTTCCTTCTCCAAAAGATATTCGTGGTCTCCATGCCGTACAGTTATTGTTGCACCATCGTCTTTGAATGCGTAGCGTTCGGCAAGTGTTCTGTCTACCGAAATGTCGTACTGAGCTTTGATTGCCGCAGCCACCCAACGTGTCGTCATTCCAAGGACGACGTTGATCTCTTCAGAGTAGGAAATTTCTCGCAACGTCCCGGGCATCTATACCTTCGACCGGGTACCTTCTTCCTTGCGGCGTTGAAACTCCAATAAAATCGCCAGGCTAGCACGCATCGTATGATGTCCTTTCAGCTTGCGCTTCAGTTTTCCAAAGAGACTTTCAACTCGATTTTTCGTGTGATTGCTGAAGTGTGGCAAGTCCACTCGATGCGCCATCACCCACATGGTAGCGTCGGCATCCCAGTTCTTTTCGAAGTACGCTCACAGCTCTGTGCGACCATCCCTGCAAGCCAAACTCTTAAACTCGTCGCGATGTAGACAGTAGTCCTCATTTGTTATTGCATAAGTCATGTTGGTGATAATGTGCTTCATCTGCGTGAGAACAGATTCTTCATAGGTGCCAAACTTCTTCGAGTTGCGAATCACATTATGGAGCCACTTTATCACATGGAAAGGACACAAAAGAACACGAGCCTCCGGCAGCTTCTTTCGAATCACATCGATTTCTTGCATGTCCTTATCGACAATGACAATACGCACGAAACGCCAATGCTCGTTCGCTCGTTTAAAATTATCCAAGCTTTTCGCCATGTGCCAATCGGAGTTTGTCTCCATCAGCGAGTACTGGACGGGCTGACCTTGACCAAATTGATCCATCGCAACGATACTCAGAAGCTGGTAATTGTATCTATACAGAAACCCTGTTAATATCTGGTAAAAACCTGAAAAAAACTGGAACATTTTCATTAAATACTATGAAGAAACTCACTTTTTCGTCTTGTGTGTGCAGTCCATCTGGAGCACCTCTGGGAAGCTGTCCTGCATCGCAAGCATGTGCTCACTCGACAACGATATCACTCCGGTGTCGCCGTGCGCACTTTCGCTCACCGTGGCCACATTAGCTGGTGACTCCTGGTTAAAGGCCAAGATCATCTCTGCAACAGCGTCATCATCAGAAAGATCAACACCTAGATAGATACACAGTTCTTAGTTAGTCAGGACATTTCCCACCCAATAACACACTAGCATAAGTTACCTGACTTCTTCATCCTAGCTATCAAGTTGCGAACATCATCCATGGTGACAGAGTGATTTGAGTTGCTGCGAATGTAGTCGGAAAATACTCGAGGTTCCAGCTTGCGCATCCACAAGCAACTCAATCCCGGGCATAAGCGGTGAATCAGCAGAAACCTGGCGAATACCTGGATAATACCTGCAAACCACCTCGGAGACGAAATGGTTATGAGAGTACATCTCACGCTTCATCTTGATGCACCATGTGTCATCGTCCTTCTTCGAAACCTGAGCCAGCATCTGGAGCGGACACTCTGTGCGGTGCAGCGTGTGAGAAGTCCTCTTACCCGACGATCGTTCACGCTCCGGCCAGCCATGAGTGCAGATATATTTTCGCTGAAACGGTTCCATTTCTACGGACACCAACGGGATCTCAGAATCAGGGCGACCATTGTAGCGTACTTGTGCACGGAGGTCAGCATTACGGCGTGAAGCTCGGATCACCTCTTTGATCACAATCTTCTGGCGCGTCGAATCCATGTACTGCATCAAACTCACTTCGAGGTCCGCCCAGGATTCGTGTTCCGCCTTGAACGTGAAGGGGGGGGGCTGGATCCAGCTCTTCGTCTTCTACCATGGAAGCCGACCTCTTTTTGCCTTGCCGGTTCGCACCGGTCTGCCGCATTTT
>NW_003303489.1:41132-48250 GCF_000142945.1 Phytophthora infestans T30-4 | reverse complement strand
CACTCTCTTTTAAATACCACTACGTTTTTTAGTACTATGATATTAATCCGATGGAGCGTGGGATGGGGACACTGCACAGCTGGTACTCTTGACCCCACTTACTTCCAAGATTGCTGGTAAAACCTCGTTTAGGTTTTATGGTGACTTCCATGACATCCTGTCCAGGGGTTAATACCAATTGGTGATATACCTGATACCCATGGATACCATATCCGCATGATACTCGTATCAGTATCACGTGATACCGCTCGATCATTGGGATCAAGATCACTGATCCTTCTCCACAAATATATTGATCTTTGACGATACTATACTCCACGTATCCAGTCAGTTTCTGTATTTAGATCTGCAACCCCCGACAGCTTACAACAAAGACGCCGCAAACGATGGCAGAAAACCCCGCAGGAACGACGCAGACTGCCTCAGCCACGGCACAGACGGATGAAGAGGGTGTAAACGAGCATGGTATACCTCGGGTAGTCAAGATTGTTGCCAGAACATGTTCAATCCGGTATGGAGATTCATCCACAAGCTATCCCAGCCCCTACCAGGATCAAAAGAGCCCACAAGACCGTACACGCACATTTGTATAGTCTGCTGTGATGAGCACAAAAGCTCCGACCCAACCGCATCAACGTGGAGGAACTTTCTAATGCGACCAACTACATCTTCCAACGCTAGAAAACACATGTGGGGGGCTCACAAGGAGCACTCATTCCCATTGGAGACTAAGCGGAGAAAGACCAGTGATGTGGCTAAACGTGTTCAGACATATGATAGTGGAGCTTCGGGTGAACAGGGAAAACAGCCAAACCAAAAGAAGCAGCGCACAATTCACGAGGCAATTGTCATTAATGCTGACCAAATGAAGATTTTGTCGACTAGACGGCTACTTTCTTCTGGGCTGCCTCACACGGTACTCCAAAACCCTGAGATATTGGAACTTTTCTGGCGTTTGGCGCACCAACCTACGCTATTGACCCCTGCTCGAGATACTTTTTACGAATTTGCTAAAGCAGAATGGCACTTGCTTATCAAATTGGTGTCTGATACACTGAGCCGAGAGTTTTTAAAAGCAAAAGAGCAGCCATTTATCACGATGTTGCACGATCTGTGGACCAATGCATCGAACATGAAGATAATTGGTGTGACTGTCGTATTCGTGGATTCAGAGTGGCGCTTGGTCACACTTTCGCTCTTGGCGATGCCAAACCCTCACGGCCACGCTGCTGGTACTGTTGCTGATCTTAATAAAGCACGAATGCAAGACCGCTACAACATTAATGTGGACCGGTACGTTCGATTCACAGTAAGTGGTACGACGGGAAGCGGTCGAAACGTATCCGACCATTTCAATAGTACGGATCAAGTGGATCGTTTAATGCACTTATTAAGTTTGTGTCTGTTGTATGCTCTCGGTCTGAAAGAAAACACACGAAATCGTGGTCCGAGTATCATAACACCGGGAGGGGAGTTCCGAAGTGGTCTGAAAGTTATTCAGAAGCTTCGTGATTTGGTAACGTTTTTAACACTCCTCAAAGAATCACTAAACGCAAGCAGATAAAGAAGGCCCTTAGCCTTCCAGCTGTCAATATTGAAGTTGATTCGAAGACACGAGTTGGATACGCTGTAACGCTAATGCGTCGCAGTGTACTGAATCACTATGCCTTTGCTCAGTACTTTGAAGGATTTCCAAGGATGATTGGACGCTTATTACCGAGATGGAAGGGCTGACTAACCAACTCGCACAGTTTAGTCTGGGCGAAGTGCAAAAGCAGGGCGTGGCAAGCTTACGTCTTACTTTTTCGCAAAATGTTGGTTTTTGCTGGTGAATCACTACAGTTAATTGTTTGGTTCTCGATCGCCCTGGGCCAAAAGCAACTGAGCATTCGCAACGCCGAGCACCAAAGTCTATATCCGAGTTTTCTTGGGATGGCAAACGTTGTCGCGACCGACTTCGTGAGCAACTCGCTCTTCGGTTTCCAGTTGAGGATCTCAACGACATAAAAGCTTTACTTCTGGATCCGCGGATTAAAAGAAAAGCACATAGTATTGTCAGTGATTCATCAGTTCTTGCACTAGCTGAGACCGAACTTCAATTTGAGCATGCTCTCATTTATCAAAAATTGTTTGCAAGGCAAGCAGCAGACGAGGAGTGTAAGGGTGAGGAGCCTTTGCCGTCGGGGATTTCTCAAAGCAGCTCTAATCTCATTGACACTGCACTGGGTGCCTTACTAGAGATCGACGCCCCGGCTCAAAGCGTGGATATGTCTGATTTCCAGGCTGACCTATCCGCCCAAGCGATGAACGCGTGGAACGAATGGAAGAACTTGAATGTCTCGTGGCCGTGTTCAACATCCCAAACAGGCAAGTACAATTAACTAGACTTGTATCGGGACGTGGATATACTAGCATGGTTTAAAGAGTCTGGACAACTCCTGTTTCCTGGAATTGCCGTCCTAGCAAGGATCTATCTTGCTAAACCTCTGTCAACTGCAATTCAGGAGCGCTTCTTTAGCTTAAGTGGGTACGTTGTGAGCGATTTGCGTACCCGTTTGGATGAGGACCGGGCAGAGATGCTTTGCCTGATGAAAGCAAACTGGAGAGAGTACCGGAGCTTGCAAAACCAAACTGAGATAGACAGCAAGTAGCGACTCATCTGAATATCACATAATTGATATGATATTGATACGCTACTGATACGCCAGCGTCAGCGTATCAGTATCATCGGATATTGGTTTCACCGCTTTTTAAACTGTATCAGGATCATAAGTATTGCCCAAAGTGCCGATGCTATTAACCCCTGCATCTGTCCCGTGGTTTTTGATGCGAGATGCTTTGATATTTGTCACAGGAGGGTATGTCACGTCGATTACATTTAACATGCTGCTGTTCTGTAACTCCGTATCAACCATAATCTCATTTACAAATATTCAGTGTGTGTGTGGGAGCAACCTCCATGGAACCAAGCGCACGGCTTCATCGCCATCAGAGTGACGTTAATTCAACTCGTCTTCGCTTTCCAGAAATCCGGTCATTCAAAAATCACGAGGACATCATCCCGAATGAAATCGATACTCAAGAATGGAGGTGGTCAATTGAGGGCATTCGAGCGGTGGACATACGTTCTCTTCCGTGGTTAGGCTGGCTCTTCGTTTACGCTTTCGTTCAGTTCTACTTCTCCACCAGTCGCTGTCTCGCTCTCAAAACTCTAGTGAATATGTACGGAAGTTCCACGGATTACACAGTGGTGGTCAAAATATCAGCGTTAAGTCTTGGATTCCTCGAGGATTTCGTGTGCACGACGTACTTCGCGACTGCGCTTTGGACGTGTGATACTCTCAAGCAAGTGGCGTTAGAGCGCTTAAAAACAACTAGCGGGATGCCGTTGGAGATTGTTGGGGAGATTGCTAATTTCACGGTCTCGTGGCTGCTATTTATAGCAATGATGGCGCCTTTCATAGCTGATATGGTGCTGGTGGTATACCGCGACATGCGATTCTCGTTCAGTCTCCTCGCTACGTTGATCAGAGAGAGGGAACATCTCAAAGACGCTCCGATATCCAGTGACGAAGTCCAAGCAGCCTACGTGACTGCAGGTTATCTCGCTGTTATTGCTGCCATGCTCGCATTGGTGCGAGTCTGGGCTAAGTGGGCTAATCTGGCACTCTGGAACCCGACGCAGCTAATACTGAATCCCGTGACTAACCTAACAGTTGGGAAATCATTCAAGAAAGGTGCAGCAGGTGTCAAGTACGAATCGCTTTCTCTAGAAGATGGCGAGAAAGCCTCAAACATTGGGATCAAAGCCTCAACTACTCGGTTTCAACTGGTACGCGTTGCTGTCGTCATCCTGAGCCTTGTGGTGTTACCTGCGATTGCTGTGGTAGGCTAGAGCGCTTGCTCGCCGCTCGTGGCGTACACAGCGTTAAACGTGACACTGAACGAGTTGCTTCTCCACATGTTCGAACCTGCCCCCATGGAGGTTAAACTTGCAAACCTAATCGGGGATGGACCGTGGGTAGAGAAGTTCATCGACAAGGCCGAAGATCACGAGCGCTTTGGAGATGATACACTGTACCGACGCACCACAGGCTTCAAAGGAGAGCCAGCCTTTAACGTCACAATTGACAACGACAATCCGCCAAATGTTTTAATCATTGGAGTGGAATCTTTCCGGTACCGAGACTCGCGGTACCTAGGAAGACCCGTCAACTTGTTCAAAGGCACAAATTTGACAATAACGCCGAATTTTGACCGATGGGCGAAGCGAGGCGTCGCCATGCGCAATATTTGGTCCAGTATCCCGACCAGTCGGTCTCTGGAAAGTCTGTTATTTGCGCAAGCTCCTTACCACAGCAACACACAGAGTGGGATCACAGGAGGAAGAAATGAGACGAAGCTTTCAGGACTGCCCCAACTTTTCTCTCAAAAAGGCTATGAAACATTTTTCACCACGGGATCGTCAATAAAGCTGCATGCGTGGAATGTTTTTTTTTGCCTACACATGGCTACGACAATGTGTGGAACGACAAGATGATGAAGTTGATGGCGGAGGAGAAGTTCAATATCAGTCGCGATGACTGGAGAGGCAGTGAACACCGAGGGTTCGGCTGGGGTGTTCATGATGACGTCAGCTTTCGACTTGTAGGCGACTTGCTACTGAACAAACTGAAGCAGCCAAGAAAAAGAATGGCGCGTGGGGAGCCAAAGAAGCCCATGTTTGTCACGCACTACACAATTTCGAGTCACGAACCTTACAAATCATGGCCTAAATGGTACCAAAAGTCTGCAAAGCCCGACTTTTCAGCCATGTACGAAGGCGAGGAACACGCAGACAGTGTCCCGTACCCGGGAACGGAGGGGTCATTCCAGGAGCTCTGCCTCCCGTCTGGATGACCCGAGACCCTGGAATCACTCCTCGCCCCGCCGTCCCGTCAGGGTGGTTCCCGTTGAGCTCAACCACGCACGTGCCCCTGACCGAGCCCGTTAGGGTGGTCCTATAAGGGGCCCCAGAACGCCGGAGTCTTGGCGTCGTGGGACCAAAAGCACCTCGCGACATCAAGCCCCTTCCCAGAAGCTCTCCGTTGTCCCACGAAGGCCGACAACAAACGAAGTGAATCCTTCCTTTTTTATATGTAGTATAGTGTATGTAAGGTCGAGAAGGTGTTAGGCCTCTCTTCCGGTTAGCTCTCAGTCTTATATTTCTCTCCTTCTGCTCAAGAGGAAGCCAAGCCAATCAACAAATTCTTATTTTCAACTCTCTAGTGTTCCTATCTACCGTTCCTGCAGCCACTGAACAGGACCGTACTCCCTGAACAGCCGCGGACTACCCGACCCTAGAAGGAAGAGGAGGTATACGACATCTGGTGGAGAAGCAGGGTAGTCTGCTAGCTGGAGAAGGTCTTGCTCCAAGTAAAGTCTCGCGGAGAACGTCAGAAGGAAGGACAGGATGTCGGCTACTAACAACAGAGAAGATGAGAGCGCCACTGTCCGGAAAGAAGAAGGCCCGACCGAGAGTCTGCCTTCGAGAATGCGACCCAGTCTGTCGACTACGCAAGGCCTCCAAAACGTGCAGAATATTATAGACCAAACGGCTAACCGACTTTAGCGGAACAACTCTAGTACTGGTGTCGAGCCACCCGCGGACGCTTTGGGCTCCGGGGTCCCTGCGACCTTCACTTCGGAAGAGTTGGACTCGATGCTGACCCTGAACGGCGGAGGCGGCTGAGGTACGGTGCAAGGCTGGCTTAACTCCCTCAACTGGTTGAGATCCATGGCCCCTCCTGAAATTGCCGCCGCTATGGAGAGAACTGGTGGAAACGGTCTTGTGGGGACTCCCCCTCCTACGACTCGAGTAAGGACTGCAATCCCGTCGTACCAAGGTTTCACAATCCGAACCCCAAATACGTCATATGGACAGGACTTCAACCCGTTCTTCTCCCTACCAACTGTCCCTGAAAACGGTGGACGTGCTTCCCCGGCAAGTATTCCTCCGAGGACCTCTAACGCTCCTCCTTGGGGTCTCCAGCCCTCCGGTAACTTGCGAGGAGGCGGGGAGAACGCTCCAGCGGTAACCGTCCCCGTTCCTCAGAGGGTTCCTTTCCAGGTCTCGTCGCCTACCGTTCAAATTCCTACCCAAGGCCTGGGGTCTCGAACTTCGATTACCAGTGGAGTCGCGTACGGAGTCGACCCTACGAGAACAACCCGAGCTTCACAAGGAAACGGAGGAACTACGGCTTCTGCCGGAACCCACCAGGGTCCTGCGTATGAGGAATATGGAGGTAACTCCTACTACTCCTCGCCTACGTATGGTAATACGCCTTCGACTACTAGTGGCCAGTATGGTATGCCCACTAACATCCGAAACGCAATTCGCATGCTCCAACCCTTTTACTCGGAAGGAGCGTCGGTGGAGAAAGCGAGATCCTTCTGGGAGGCCTTCGAGAACGCCACGATAGGGCTGGACGAACCCCTGCGTCTCAGCGCTTTCAGGGAGTGCTTGAAAGGCAAGGTCGGCGAAGATTGGTGGATGTACTCGCGCATCAACAGCTTTGAGGCTCTGAGAACTCGGTTCCATAACCAGTTCATCAGTCAGACCCCTTTGCAACTGATTGAGAATCTGAAGAACACTAAAAGACCCCGGGGAATGTCCGCCAAAGTATGGGGCGACATGATTTCAAGTCTCTGCGATGATGCTCAGTGCTACGACACTCAGATGCGTTACCAGTACTTCTTGTCTGGACTTCGGAACCGAGATTGGAGGAACGCCCTCACCACGACAATGATTGACTCCATCCCTGCGGCTGTGGATATGCTGCTTCCTTAAGAATATGCACCCGTCCGGTTGAAGACGACTCCGAGTTCCGACAATGTGCTGTCCCCCTAAAGCCTTCCCAAGCGAGCGCTGTCCCTCGAACGAATGATGAACATGGATCAGCAGACGCAGAAATCTACTCGCTTCAGGAGCAACAGCAACAACTTTCAACAGAAACAGCAGTTGATGGAGCGTCCCTCTGACGACCGCCTATGCTCCCCCCAGCGGATGAATGTACCTGCCTGCCTACTCTTACTCCTGATCCCGAAACCCCTCTTCTGCCACTATCCCCCCTAACCGG
>NW_003303489.1:29817-40651 GCF_000142945.1 Phytophthora infestans T30-4 | reverse complement strand
CCACAGAGGTATGAAGTGTGTCCTGTTGGAGGTGGGATGAGTTCCGCCTTACCGGAAAGAAATGAAACGAACGTAAGCAATGAACATATGACGAGAACTGAAGAAATACTGCCGTTTGAGCATGAAGGACGTACGGCGCCCGTGTGGAACGGGGTATCGGTAGTCTCAAACCCCAACGACTGTTGGAAGACGGAGAGAGAAGCGTTTGTAAAAGAGGTAGGCTCGGGGCCCGTATGGGACGGTCCCGCAATAGCTGCGCACGTCGACGAACGCTCCAATACGAACCTAAGAGTGGTTACGAGAGATGACCAAGAGAGCGAGATCGAAACAACGAGCGAAAAACTAAGCAAGGAAGGAGAGACGGAAAAGCCGCAACTTCAGGCGTCCTCGACGGAACGAGACTACCCGTCGACGTCAACGAACCACAAGAGTGTGGTTTCGAGCGTGCTAGATCAAGACGAGGAAAAAGGTGAGTCCAATAACGGCCCTATACAGGAGGAGTTAGCCCCAGACGTGACGGAGGTACTCGAAAGCCCAACCCGAGAAGAATATGGAGCTACCGAAGCTAGTGTTCCAGTACCAAAGGCGGACCCACGCGGGCAGGAGAAAGACGTGACCCCTCCTGAGAGAGACGACGCCTCCGAAAAGGACTCTGAGGACGTCGCCAGTACTAAGTCCCCAAAGAATGAACCGGAGAAGGAGCCTTCCTTCGCGAGGGTGTTCACCAAAGAGGAACTAGATACGTTGGAAGAAGGTAAGCCATCCGAGCTGGCTGAAGAGAAAGAAGAATATGACAAAGAGCTCGAAGACCGACTGTTTCCACTCGATGAAGTCGAACTGAAGCGCCGGTTAGTTGAGAATGCGGAACAATCGAAGGAATTGTCTCTTGCCGAGTTGAGTGACTTACTAGGCATTCCCGAAGAACAACTAGCGAGGACCCGAGATTCTCCCCCCGGTCGACTATCTACTCCTGAGTACTGGTTGGAATGGTTCCAAAAGACACTAGCCTCGTCCGGAGAAGCGAAGCGAGCCAACCGTAATTTTCAAGAGGAAAAGCCAGTACGGATCAACTCTGTGACGTCGGATGACTCCGATTACCGCGACGAAGGGGGAGGGACCGCGACGAAGGGGTTCTCGTGGCAGGACGCGCCGAAGACGGTAGTGCACTTCCCGGAGCTGAGAGTTCCTCCTCTACCAGGAGAAGAGTGTCCCGCGGACCCCTCTGTAGTGGAAGACAATATCGCGCTAACCCTGGGGAGTTCCCCCAAAAGGCCCTCCGAACTCGGTGAAGCCGAGTACGAGTTGCTGGACTCTCGCGGTATCGTGCCGGACCCTTGGCGAGCCATAGTGCGACGAGCCGTATACTTCCTCGTAAAGGCTGAAGCTTCAAGTAGAGGTGACTGGTGTGAAGGGTGTATTGGCGAAGGATCGCTAGATGAAGAAAAGAAAGATGACTCTTCGCCCCCCACTAGGCTCCAAGATCTCCTAAGCCGGATCGAGGACTGGATTAATAGCCTCGCTGTTCCCACTGACTCACGATCGAAAGAGTTACTGACTAAAAGAATTGCGGACCTTTACGAGGAAGAGGCTGACGAACTCCGCTTGAAGATCCTCGAGAGGAGTTCACCCTGCCGACTCTGTCGTTGGAAAGATCCTGCTCCTAGAGGCCCTCCAGCGCCGAAGATAGTCAGTTTCGACTACTCCTCTCTATTCGGTAACCGTACCGAAGCCCTCGGGCCGACCTGTTCTCCCCGAGATAAGGAAAACGGGTTGTACGGCTATGTGAACGTCGTCACTGACGCTCCTGACCCTCGCCCCAAGCCAGGTTTGGTAGAAGTACCGAGCGCCACTGATAACTGGTCCGCTGACGTGGAAGAAGGAATCGTTCCCCTCGGCAAGCGAGTAATCGGACAGTAGGGAGCGTGGGAGCTCTATCGTGGGGATTTATCGAGAACCTCCCGACCGAACTTCTCATCGACTCCGGGGCCGTAGCGTGCCTAGTGCATAGGCGGGTATTGAAGCGTCTCGGCTTAACTAACTCGCCTCTAATGCCCTACGTTGGCAGTCTGAACGGTGTGTCCGGGTCTGCGCTCGATATAGAAGGAGTAATCTACTTGCCGGTGACATTGGGCTCCGTCGAGAAGAGAATACCGTTTGCCGTTGTGCCTAAACTACATGTCGACGCAATCCTGGGCACCAACGCTCTCAAGGACTTTCGCGCCGTGGTGGACTTGGACGAGAATACAGTCACGCTAAAGGACACGAGAGAGGTGTTCCCTCTGGGGTCTCCTCGGGTGGAAGAGTCTTACCTGTCCCGCATCTCATCTACCATTCGACTCTGCCCTGGTGGACAAGCTCTAGTAGTTGCGGAGGTGCAAGGTCAACTGAGCGACGGGACCACCGTCCTCATAGAAGGGCTTTCTGCGCTGGATGACTCCATTAAAGTTGCTAGGACCCTGTGCACTGTGTATAACAACCTAGTGATCGTGGAAGTATGCAACCCCTCTATCGAGAACACCGTCGTCAAGAGAAGCACCCGATTGGCGAGTGTTACGGTAATCCCAGCGTCGGCGCTTCAGCAAGGAACCGCTGCGAGTGTAAAGCACGGAGCCGCCCTGCCCGGCGAGGCCCAGACTAGGGACCAAAGAGCTCAAGACCTGTGGATCCACTCGGTCCTTAGCGCCTCTAATTCGACGACCGAAGTCGCTCAAGAATCCATACCAGGGGTGGACAAAGTACTCAAGGAGGAACTCTACGTCGACCTGGACGAGTCTAAATTGGGGAGCGAACAGAAGAGAATATTCACGGAGTTCCTCCAACCGTTCAAGGACATGTTCGTCGAAACCTCGATGCGCCCCGGACGGACGAACCTGCTCGAATTTTCTATTGATACTGGAGAGCACTCGCCTATAAAGCAACCCCCTTACCGAGTGTCCAAGGCGGAAGGAGACGTGATGGAATCCGAGATACAAGAATACTTAAGGCAAGAACTCATACGACCCTCTTCTAGCCCTTGGGCGAGCCCGGTGCTTATGATCCGCAAACCTGACGGCGGGATACGGTTCTACATCGACTATCGAAGACTGAACGCTGTGTCTATCAAGGACTGCTACCCGATGCCGCTCATCGATGACATTCTAGATGTACTCGGCAACGCTAAGCTGTTCTCCACGATGGACATCGCATCCGGCTACTGGAATGTTCCGATGGCTGCTGATAGCGTGGAAAAGACTGCCTTCACCTGCAAATATGGTCTCTTCGAGTGGCTCGTAATGCCGTTCGGACTGTGTAATGCCGTACCGGCCTTCGAACGACTGATGGAGACTGTGCTTGTTGACCTTAAGTGGCGGACTTGTCTAGTGTACCTCGACGACTGCGTGGTCTTCAGTGAAGACTTTCCTACCCACCTAGTACGACTAAAACAAGTCTTGGAACGGTTCCGGTCGGCGGGATTCAAGCTCAAGATGAAAAAGTGCAAGTGGGCACGCGACCAGGTAGCGTTTTTGGGTCACATCGTCACTCCGTCTGGCATATTGCCCAACCCCGAAAAGGTCAAGTCGGTGATGAACGTGCTCAGACCGCACGACTTGCACACTGTGAGGGCGTTCCTGGGTTTGACTAGTTACTTCAGGCGGTACATCCCGGGATACGCAGCCATATCAGCCCCAATCGAACGGCTCAAGATGAAAGGAGCCCGATTCTTCTGGAGCGATGACTGCGAGGCCGCCTTCCTGTAACTGAAGCGTAAGCTGGTGGAACCTCCCATCCTGGTGTATCCCGACTTTTCGAAGCGCTTCCTTCTATATGTGGACTCGTCTAAGCTCGCTGTAGGGGCGTGCTTGATGCAAACCGTGGAGGGGCGCGAGAGAGTCGTGGCCTATGCGAGCAAGCTACTAGTTGGCTCCGAGAAGAACTGGGTCCATAAGGAGGACGGTACTTCGGAGATCAAGTGCTGGGGTATCGTTTGGGCCACACGCAAGTTCCGCTGCTACCTGGACCGTTGCGAGTTCGACCTATACACGGACCACAAAGCTTTGACGTGGGTATTCAACGAAACTAATCGTACGAGCAACGCTAAGCTGGCTAGGTGGGCCATGGAGTTGTCTCAATTACGTTTCAAGGTGTTCCACAAGCCTGGTACTTCGATGGGTCATGTGGATGGTCTGTCCAGGCTGTATACCCAAACCATCAATGCTATCTCTATGGCGGAGCTACTCAACGATGCTGACGAGCCCCCTCCTTGTACTGTCGAAGTCGGGGAGACTACGACTCTCGACTCGACTCTGCTCCCTTCAGGGACCTTGCCCGAGGACGCTGGCGAAGCTAGACCTTAGCCGTTCCCCGACGAAGAAGAGGTTACCGACCAACTCCTAGTGTCCCCCGTTGATGTGTTCGGGCTACAACAAACTCGCTTCGTGGAAGAACAGAAGAGGACACCCTGGATCCAAGCTATGATATCGTTCCTTAGCGATGGAGCTCTAGCTCTGGACCCTCAAATGCGCACCAAAATCCTGCCGATGGCGCCTAACTACTCGGTAAAGAACGGAGTACTCATGCGTCGCGTACACCTGAAGGCTCGCGCTGGACCGGCGTCTACTCTTGAAGTTCCTGTGATTCCCCTGCCTTTCATATCGACGGTACTACATCACTGTCATAAGGATGTACTTGCCGCTCATGTCGGAGTTACTAAGACGCTCGACAAAGTGCGCAAGCACGCTTACTGGCACGGGTGGAAGAAGGATGTGGCCAAATATGTTCGGGAATGCACCGTGTGCGGCAGTGGTAAAGGCTATCGCCCTTGGAGAAATGGCCGAATGCAAAGGATGCCCGTACAAGAACTATCGGGACCTTTCTCGCTATTAGTGGTGGACGCCATAGGTCCCTTAGTGGCTACTCCTCGAGGCAACAAGTTCATACTCGTCTTCGCTGACTATTTCACTCGATGGGTCGAAGCGTTCCCAGTGGCCCGCTTGGACACTGTAACGTTCGTAGAAGTTATGGTGAACGAAGTGATCTCGCGGCACGGAGTCCCCGAGAAACTACTGAGCGACCAAGGATCCAACTTCATCTCGAACCTGGCACGATCCTTCTACGATACACTCAAGATCAAGAAGTTGTTTGGAGCTGCTTACCATCCTCAGACTCAGGGGCTAGTCGAACGCTTCAACGGCACGCTGATCGGGATGCTTAAGATGTATGTCAACGAAGCTCAGAACGACTGGGACTTATATCTTCCCCGAGTACTGTTCGCATATCGTTCGTCGTATCACGAGGCCCTTAAGGACTCACCATTCTTCAGCCTGTATGACCGGGACCCGGTGTTACCTCTGGACCTCGCGTTTCTCAACACGAACAACGGATGGAAGAGTAACGAAGTCGCTAGCTACAGACGAAAGCTATTCTTATCTCTACGGGATACGAGACGATTAGTAGAGCGCCAACTCTTGAAGGCCCAGGGCAGACACGAGCAACGACTGAGCAACCAATTACCGATTAAGTTCAAGGAGGGAGACCCGGTGTGGGTCTACCAGTACTTTCGAGCTCGTCGCGGGGAAAAGACCACGAAGAAGCTCGCTTTCGCGTGGCATGGTCCGTACCGTGTGGTCGGGATCGTGGGAGAGAACTCCTATCGAGTAGCCATCCCTTCTCACCCCAATCGGGTCGTGACCATTAACGTCAATAGGTTGAAACGTTTTCAAGGGCGATGGAGTCGACCGTTCCCTTCTGAAGTACCCGAGGGAGTCCAGTCGAGTCCGGGTGTAGACGACGACGGACCTCTATCAGAAGAGGACCTCCCCTCTACTTGCTTCGTAGAGAGACTCCTGATTGGAGGGGAAGAGACGGACCTGACCGGAGTTCCTTGCTCTGTGATCGACATAATCGCCCGACGCAAAAAGAACCGTGAAGAGCAGTTCCTGGTGTTGTTAGCTACCTACGAGACTCTTTGGAGACCACGAAACACACTATTGCCCACCTACGCTGCTCTGATCAAGGCGTTCGAAGAAACCCGTCGTCGGGAGGGAGACCTACCAGAACTACGTCGCAGTGCGCGGTTGGAAGACGCTAACGCCGCCGTTGACGAAGAAGAGCTACTCTTCTAGGGAGGGGGAATCGTGGCGGGTCGACCCAATGAGCCAGAGTAAACTCACGACCCCGCCTCCCTCGAAAGTGTCCTGAAGAACACTTCTTACGACTTTGTATATTTTTGGATTCTACTTCACAAGTGGCTGATCTCCTACATACCAAAAAGAAAAACAATCTTACCGCGATCTCAAGAAAAAAAAACGAAAACAACAAGTGGGGACGAATCGTGGTGAAAAACAAAAAGAAACTTAAAAAGGAAGACGATGCCAGTACTCTTACTCTCATCCAGTGAGGAACGGTTCTGAAATGGTACGAATCAATAACTTCTCGACGGCCTCTCGTTAGGCTGTTTTGTCGGACTTTTTAGCCGGCGAACTAGGAGCTGAATGATCACCCGGCGAATTCGACTTCCGAGGTGCTGACGGGGACCGCGAGGCCGAGCGTCCCTTAGGGGGCACTGCCTTCTTCAAGGAAGACACCGAACGCGACCGCTTACGCGTACCGTCCCGCGACGCTGGAGCTGACGGAGGAGTCGGCGTTTTGCCGTCGGTCGGTTTGTCGGAGGTGAATTTACTCCCCTTCGAGTGCGAAGGTGATCTTGCTTTGTCCCGCCGGGGCTCCCTACTCGTCTTGATGGTTGAGGACTTCGTCGGAGACTTCGACCGAGACGCAGGACGCTCCTCAGAACGTGACCGACGGGACTTCTTGTGCACTGGGGACTTCGATCGTGACCGTAAAGGAGAAACAAAACGTTCTGGCGAAGCAGCGCGCGCTTTGAGTTTGCCTTTAGCGCGTGAAGATGAAGAGGACCGCTTGCGCGACGAACTTAATCGAGACTTCTTCAGGGAGGTAGAACCGCGAGACGGGGAACGGGAACGCTTCGCGCGCTCTTTCGCCCTCCGAGACTTGTGAGGAAGCTGTAGACGCTTGTTGGGAGGCTCGTCGTCCTCCGAACTTTCGTCGGAACTAGAAGAAAGGCGCAGCGTCTTCTTAACGGGGCGGAGTTCTTCAGAGTCGCTCTCGGCTTCATCCTCCTCGTAAGCCGACTCTTCCTCACTCGCTTCCTCCCAAATCGCCGTATAAGTGCCGTCCGTACGCTCATACGCCGCGTATCCCGACGAGTCAGCTTCAGACGCATCTAAGGGGGTTACCTTGGGTGTTCGAAGAGCTCCTTTCTCCCGTTCGCGCGAAAGCCTGGCCGTCATCTTCTGAAGACGCGACCAGTGACTAAGCGCATACCAGACTCCCTTCGAACGATCCCCTACCCAATGAGGTTCATGATCCTCCTTCGACTTAATGTCCAGCAGAACGAGGGCCAACGCCCGATCCGTGAGCTGACTGTCGGGCTTCGAACTATTTGGGTCCAGGGCTCCGGTATGCTCCAACAACTCCGGGATGGTCGTGAAACCTCCCTCGTCGATCCGGAACGGCTTGAGAGCGTTCTTCACTTTTCGTGAGTACGCTTCTGAGTCGCGCGAGTACAGCTTAGACAAGTTGTCGATGACGGGGCCATTGTAGGACTTGGCGTCTGGGGCGTTCCGACCAGGCTGTCCTCCCATCCACATAAGGCGACGACGGTGCGCGCAGCTCTCGAATAGACGAAGGAAGCCGAAGTAGCCCCAGGTCTCGATACAAATGCTCAGGAACCAGACGCGTGCGACTACTGCCGCCATCTTAGCCTTGCGCCGCTGGGTCTGCGCGTTGGAGGTCCTCAACGGGACGTTCGCCTGCCAATTCCAAAACTTGGAACGGTTCTCGTTCCAGAAGCGCCAGTGAGAAGCGTGCACGTGCGGGTACTCTTGCGGGTTGTACCACGAGTGCGAGCCCGGCCACGGATACGCCAGCTGGTACGGTTCCTGACCTAGCTCGGCCGCCTCGTAATAAACCCGTTTCAGATCATCGACCACGGGAGAAGGAGTCGTGTCGGATAAATTGAAGGGTAACGCGAACGAAGACCACGGGTGACTCGGACGCTTCTTGCCGGATCGAGGGCTCTCCGTGATCGTCTTCTTCTTAGTCGAGCCAGTGCTGACACTCTTGAGCGGAAAGCGACCATCTTGCGTGAAGCGGGGGTGCCGAGGCGGCTTCCCGCGAGTCGGTTGCCGAGGCGGCCTGGGCATGATAACTACCGGCCCCGTCAGAGCGTCCGAAGCCTTCCCCGTGTCGTCCAAGATCGCGGCATCGACGTCGTCCAGAAGCTCGAGGCCGATGGAGCTAGCGTTTGCGGCCAGGACGTCTCGCATGAGGATCCAGAAGCGCTCGTCGGCCGGAGTGTCATCTGAAGAGGAGCCGTCGGAGTCCGAAGACTCCACGTTCCAGACGGCCTTGAGACGACGCGTGGCTGTTCCGCGCGAGGTGCCCATACTGGGGTGGTGAAAAGAGAGGCGCCGAGGGTGTGTCGGAAGTCGAGGCAAAATTGCCAAATGAGCATGAAAACTGCCCGTCGGTGCCTGGACCTCCGGCCCTGTCTCTCTCGAGGTTCCTGTCATAACTGTATAGTGGGTGCAACAGAGACTCCTGAAAAGGGCGAGGAATCGGAGTTCTCCTTTCCCAGCTACTGGACTTGACAGATGGGTGGCGACTAAGAAGGATGGAGGTCGAATGACGTCGAGAAGAGTCGCCAGGGGAGTACTCAGTTTCTTATTTGCCGAGTGTACTCCCGTCTAAATGGAGCCCCATACTAGTGTCTTCTACGAGTATGCCCGCTGGGAGCTGTGGCCCGTGTACGTAGGGGCTGTAACGGTCTGGGTCCTAACGACTCCTCTACGTAACGTTACCTGGGAGTTCTTGGTCCAAGTGTGGCGTGTGATCAAGTTGAACTGCGATATTTGGGGCGACTGTGCGTCGTTATACAGAGACGTGCTTCAGGCAAACGAACTTCGTCAACTTCGGGGTGCTACCTACGCGTATGGAGTGTGGAGCGCGCTATTTGCTGTGCCTCCTATTGTTCTACTCAAAGGAGAAGAGAAGTATGGTCGTTATGAACGGATGTTGCGGAGTTGGTGGATCGCCTGCAAGGTGACATTCTCCGACTACATCCCCGAAGTCCTCCTCCGTACAAGAGATTCGAGCACACGCTATTGGTACGCTTTCTGGGACGCTCTCAAGGCCACATGGATGCGCCTGTACGCGGTGGGAGAAGCCACCTGCTGGCTAGTACTACTAGGCCTGTCTCTACTGCTGTACATCCCGGTCAACGCCTTCGATCTGGTGGAGTTCGTACTCCTGGGACCGGGACTGTACTATTGCTCCTACTAGCTACCAACTACTGCCTCGAGTGGACCGGCTGGAGTCTCGCCGACACTCTTGTCGTGGTGGTCGCTGGTGTGGTATCTCACGCTTGTCGTCAATACGACGAGGGGAGCCCCCTCCGATCTGTCTCCCCTAAGGTGCTGGTCGAACTAGCATTGACGAGTACCCGCCACAACGCTTCTCAACGTAGTATGGCCGAGGCTCGGAACATCGAACGTCTGCGGGTCGACGACGATGTCGAGGTGCTATATGACTTTCAAGCCGCCGACCCTAACTACGTTGAGGACAGCTCCGAGGACTACCACGAAGCGTTCCAACCTCCCCTGTCTGAAGAAGTTGCTAACGACGGAGTCTATAGTACTAGCGTGAGAGATGTACGCAGAGGAACCGTTCGCCGAGGACGACGAACGACAAGTCGGGGAGGATGTCCCGTACCCGGGAACGGAGGGGTCATTCCAGGAGCTCTGCCTCCCGTCTGGATGACCCGAGGCCCTGGAATCACTCCTCGCCCCGCCGTCCCGTCAGGGTGGTTCCCGTTGAACTTAACCACGCACGTGCCCCTGACCGAGCCCGTTAGGGTGGTCCTATAAGGGGCCCCAGAACGCCGGAGTCTTGGCGTCGTGGGACCAAAAGCACCTCGCGACATCAATCCCCTTCCCAGAAGCTCGCCGTTGTCCCACGAAGGCCGACAACAAACGAAGTGAATCCTTCCTTTTTTTATATGTAGTGTAGTGTATGTAAGGTCGAGAAGGTGTTAGGCCTCTCTTCCGGTTAGCTCTCAGTCTTATATTTCCCTCCTTCTACTCAAGAGGAAGCCAAGCCAATCAACAAACTTTTATTTTCAACTCTCTAGTGTTCCTATCTACCGTTCCTGCAGCCACTGAACAAAAACGTACTCCCTGAACAGCCGCGGACTACCCGACCCTCGAAGGAAGAGGAGGTATACGACACAAAGCGCCATTTAAATGCACGAGTGGGATGTCCAACATTGACAGGAAAATAGTGCGTTCTGCAGGCTGCAGAACGCACTATATTTTAGTGCAGCGGCAGCCGTAATTTCAATACATGTACGCGATGGATTCAAGCTTGAAGCGGTCGCTTTCAGAAGGTGAGCGGCTGCGGGAAGAGATGGTGAGATCAAGGGCGGACCGATGACTGGTGACGTGAGCGTGACGTGGACGTCTGTGCTCGACTACATGTACAGTATTACATGAGTGCATAAGCCATCTTGGCGATGCCTCCCGCATGCTGTACACGCAATGCGCATGGTCAGTGGATATTTTGATGGCACTTTTAACGTGTGTCGGTGGAGAACGGCAAAGCAGCACTCTCCGACTTTTGTATTGGTGTTGCTTGAGAGCTTTTACAGGTAGGAACGGTGACTTGAACATCGACAACACGATACACATACATGTACTTCGTTCAACACTACAACGAAGTTCGTTGTACTGTAGTAAGAAACGGCGATATGTTCAAAGACTCCAAGTAGCTGATCATT
>NW_003303489.1:20924-23665 GCF_000142945.1 Phytophthora infestans T30-4 | reverse complement strand
ACCTCTCATTGAGATTGGTGATTCCGTCAACCATGGTCGACGAAATACTTCATAACTGCCACAACTCGATCGAAGGAGGGCATCAAGGCATCGTCAGAACGTATCACCGAGTCAAAGCCGACTACTACTGGATTGGTCTTTACGCCGACGTGGTGAAACATGTTAGGGCCTGCGAGGACTGCAATACTAGTAAGAGCAAGCCACAGTTGAGAGGTTATTCGCCGGGAAATGTGGTGTCAGACCATCCATTCCAAGTCGTGTCAATGGATTTCGTGATTCCCCTTCCTCGAACTCAGCGGGGCAATACTGCACTGCTGCTGTTCCAGACACTTCACGGGGTTCGTTATCGCTAAGGCTATGAATGACACCGGAGCACTCGAAGTGGCCAAGGTATTTGAGGAATGCGTCTTCAGGCAGTTCGGGGCTCCGTCTCTGATACGGCACGACCGAGATCCAAGGTTTATGAGTGAAGTGTTCCAAAAGTTCTCCGAGATGATGCAGTCGAGATCAAGAGCTACGCTGAGTTACCGACCACAAGCTAACGGTCAACAAGAGAGGTCAGTCAAGACAATGGTTCAGACTATACGGGTCTACGTAGAAGACCCACTTCAAGCCGACTTGGATGACATCGCCGAGAAGATGGTACACGCTATCAACAACTCAAGAGATTCGACTCGGCTAGAAACCCCTTTCTATCTGGTGCATGGTTGGGACGCCAAGTCTACACTCAAGGCTATGACGAGTTCAATACGACGTGGACAGGGACGCCCAGTCAACTCGGCGGACGCGTTCGAGTGGCGCCGAGAAGCGAACAGACAACGAGAAGTGGCACTTCGATTAGCAGCTGAGTTCCAAGTGCGAGAGAAAGCACGACGAGCTCGAGAGCACAACGAAGCGTTGAGCAAGAAGGAGAAAAGATCCATTCCCAACACAGCAGATGACGAAGATGAAGTTGCAGAACCAGGCGATGAATCCACCAAATCCTTGTTCAAAGAAGGAGATCAAGTCTGGTTGTTTATGGAGCGAGTCAAGTCGGGCCTGACCAAGAAGTTAGCCACCGATGGCATGGACCATTCAGGGTGAAGAAGAAGGTGGAAGAATTCGCCTATGAATTGGAGTTACCCGACAAGAGTGGATATAGGTTCTACCCAGTGGTCCATGTATCACGTCTGAAGGCAGTCACTGAACTCGGCGGAAGACCAAAGACGAGGCTAATCGCCGACCTCGAAGAGACTCAGCGATTTGACTTTGATGAAGAATTACTGCCTGAAGACAGCTGGGAACCAGACACAAGTACAAACCAGTATGAAGTCGAAGCAATTCTCGACGATGAGCTACCATTATCCACAAGTACGTCACGATCACAACGGAAGTTTAAAGTTAAGTGGGTCGGCTACGATGAGCCTACTTGGGAACCACTGTCGAATTTGTCATGTGGGGGTCTCCTGTTTGACTATCTACGACAGAAGAAGCGCGAAACCCGTCTGCAAATGGTGCAAGTTGCAGATGAGGATTAACAGCTATTGCACCGAAAGTTACACCAACTCAGCGGACGACACAGGCCGAGTTGAGACGGAATGCTACTGTGTCGAAACTACATATACTGAATAATTACGAAATGAAGTCCTGAACGATACCTACGGGACGCCCAGTCAAAGGAAGAAAACTAAAAAATCGGGCGATCCGGATTCCAAGTGAGTTGAACCCGACGGAGACAACTGGGAAGAGCTCAGCGGACTCGACGATTGGGGGCGTGGCGTCGTAGCAGACGTCATCCCTTGGGAACTTGCGGAAGGAGATGCAACATTCGCAGCCGTGGCAAGAAGTATCATCGCCGAGCTAGCAAACGAAGCTGACGCCGAACCAGGTGTCTCAGGACCCGACGCGGCGGAAGTGGGCTGAGGATCCGTTCCACTGGGGAGTGGGGTGCCGAACGGAGACATACTCGGAGACGCGCCTCGGAGATTAGGAGAACCCAACCCATCGTCCGCCGAGTCGTCATCAGACGCACTCTCGCCATCTGAGCCGAGCTCACCGATCGAAGACCCAGTAAAGATATGGATGCCTTGACGATTCAGCCGAGTTGGAGCACCCGGGGCATAGGCAGGAGGCGCTGATTCAGCAAGATCAAAATCTTCTTCAATCGCGTCGTCAACAACCTGAGGATCCATACCGCGCGGAGCGAAAACCAAGAAGTCCAAGTTCCGAGCGCGGAAGCAAGTATTGTACGGATGGACCGCCGGGTCAGTAAGCCACCAAGCTCGCCAGGGCTCGGCTAGATCCACATCGTGAGCACACTGGACCCAGTCTCTCCCGGAAGGAACCCACGAAAGGTTAACGGGAGAGTAATGGGGAACGGACGGATCAAAATAAACCTCTGCGCCCACCAGTGGAGCAGGTTCATCGCCGAGCTTCTGAGTGACCGCCGAGTAAAGGTGGCCGTAGATAGAAACAACCCAGAGATCGCAAGGTGTCACTACAACGTTTCGCGCTCGCGCTTTGTACATCAGCCACAGTTTCGTATACCTCAGCAAGCTGGGCGCGCGTGGCAACCGGGTTTGACGTCAGGTATGGAGACCCATTTAACACAGCTCGTCTCGACAATTCAAATGACCGACGCTTTAATAGAGAGCTACGGAAGTAACGGGTCCATTTTGGCCATCTGTCTGGATGGGTCTTCCCCCGCCCGACCCCAAGGGAATGCCGCCCCGAAGCTTTCACCCAACTTATCTCCAAGAACT
>NW_003303489.1:1652-9677 GCF_000142945.1 Phytophthora infestans T30-4 | reverse complement strand
AGGCTGTCAAGTCTTCAAACTTGACGGCCAGATCCACTTGGACGTTGGGGAGCAGTGACGACAATCCCGTCGGCCAGTCGCACTAACACCGTCCCGTTGCCCTTGCTTTCTCTCAAAGCATCGGACAACTTGTTGCTGTTACAAGCAACCGTCTAATGGCGTGCGAAATTCTTCGACGCCCCAGAGTCAATCAAGATTCTAAAGGGATGATCGTATCCCCGTACACATCCGTGTACTACGAGCAACCCGCCGCTGCTCTTCGCCGATTTGAGAGTGCGAAGACTCTCAGGGGCTAAGTCCCCGCGGTACGCGCCACCCGCGCACCCATCACGAAGACTTAGTTCTATCCCAGTAGGGCGCCCCTCCCCTACTGGTTCCCTGCGTTCTCCTGTCCCCGGGATCCTGGCTTCTGCCAGCGACCCTTGAGGACTGGCTTGAGATAGGACCGTATGCGGAATCTTTCCGCGGGGCAGTCGCGCTTGAAGTGGCCCATCTTTCCACAGCCGAAGCAGCGGATGTCACGCTGTTCGGCGGACCCGAGTTCCATGGGAACTGGTCCGTTGGGGCTTGTTCGACCGGGAGCCGACAAGGAACTCCCAGGCCACGCTGAGGCCGGCGTACGCGCCTGGCGATGGCTGTACTCTTCTTGAAGAGCCACTTGTATCGCCTCTTCAAGGGTGCGTGACTGCACCCGGAACTGCTGAGTGCGTGCGGGGCCCACTCGAAGGCCGTCCATGAACACAGTCATCTTGATGTGCTCGTTGAGTGGGTTTCCCACTAGGGACGCCGTGAGCTCCCGTATCTCTTGCACATACTCGTGCAGTTCGCGCCTTCCTTGTTTACACGCGAGGAAGCGCGAACGCTGGCGGTACTCGTAGCTAGCCGGGAGGAACGCGGCTCGGAGCTGTTCGCACAGCTGGGCCCAGGCAGGGGATGTTGCTTCCCGTGTGTACACACGGCCGCTAAGGTTGGAGAGTGCAAAAGCAACACGCAGTTGCTCGGGTCGAGTCAGAGCCGCGTCCATCGCGAGCTCTACTTCACGGACCCAGAAGTGAAGGTTCTCGCCTGCCTTCCCTTCATACGGCTTAACCTTTCAGCCGTATTGGCTTCGGGTGAGGCGGATTTGCTTCCGCCGCCGGAGCCTGCAGGTTCTCCCGCACATGCGCGATGAGGCCCTGCTCGTACGCGTCGAATGCATTGACGCGCTCGAGCTGCTCAGCCGGTGTTGATACCACCGGGCTCTGCAGGGCCTCCATCCCGAAGATGCCTGCCAACTTCCGAACCGACTCGAACTGAGAGTCGTTCATATGGGAGAAGTCGTTCCTATCCCATGGCAACGAATTTCGGAGAGGTTCAGGTAGTCTACCTGCGATGGCGTGGATTGACTACGAGTGCTGCCAAGTGTGATGGGGTCACACAG
Organism: Phytophthora infestans T30-4; assembly: GCF_000142945.1. Classification (NCBI taxonomy): domain Eukaryota; phylum Oomycota; class Peronosporomycetes; order Peronosporales; family Peronosporaceae; genus Phytophthora; species Phytophthora infestans. Next base: position 8,257 of record NW_003303489.1, on the reverse strand, counting down.
CACCTTACGCTGGAGGAACTTAGCTTCCGAGAGTTTACAAACTCTCAGTGAACGACAGTTCACAGGTTCCCTCTTTATTCAAAAGAGAGCGAAGTGACCTAATTAAGGTAGAATGTTAACTGAGTATATTTATAGGTAGATTAAGCTTGGGTTTAATACAAACTATACGTCACCTATAGAGATGCAATGTCATCAACCAATGGTTGGCTTTGGACTTTGAACCAAATATCCCGGAGTATGACGTGTCATACTCCTGGTATGTGAAGTGTCACACTTCATGTAATCAGGGTACACTTAGGGCTACGTACCCCGTTACAGTGGAAGTGTTGCAGTTGCACTGGCTCTGCACGGTTACCGAACCGTTCGACTATTGGCTGGAACGGCTTCTGGAACGCCATTGGGTAATCACATGTTAGGGCTTCGTCACCCATAGGCAGGATTTGACTCTCACAAAAATTGGACTCGATCTGTGAACAATGGGTGAAGCTTGTGATATCGGTTTTGGCGACGAGGGCGAATGTTCGACATTGTGCTGCGCATACCGTTTGGAGATCATAACCCATATCTGGAATGCTTTTGCATGACATGTCCTGGAGCCTTGTACGAGCGCGAAGCGCACGCTAGCTTCTTCGTTTGACCTCAGATAATCGTAGGAGATAGGTATTATTCAAATCCACGAGCCACAACGGATACTTTATTTAAAGCATTCAACGTCTACAATTACGACACGCCTTCACATCTCACACGCCACTACGTTAACTAACAGCACATCGAGGTTTCTACCAGCGGCATACGTCCTCAGGAGCTTACACCATCAGGGTTTCCATATTAATCATATTGAAATTGAGAAAAAAAATGAGGCTCAATTGGCTTACGGCATAAAGGCCTTGCTTGAGAGGAAAGGTGCCGAAATGCATCCTCATGGGATGGTGGGAGTGTAAAATAATCGAGTGCTTCGCTGGGAGCCGGCCCCCAAAGCGACGAAGCGGATCCAGTAGACCGTCGTTCGGGCTCACGAGCTGTGCGCTCGCTGATCGACGATTTTGCAGTAGTTACCGCCGGCAAGGACAAGCCACTCCCCACAACAAATAGTCAGCAAACGCGCAAAACGTATCGATCCTTTTCCCCGCTTCTTGTAACAAATTCGCCCTCCTCTGGCTTCTTCAACGCTCCTTCCTGCTGCGCGTTTCTCGCTTCTTGTTGTTCTCGTACAATACCGGATTGAAATATGGGGAGGAGGTACAATGCAGACCTATGCTACTCCAAATGGACTGTCTATCGCCGAGCACACGTGACAATATGCATATCCGGTTTAAACGAACCGGTGAACATCACACTGCTGCGGTCTGCCAACCGCGTTTGACACTCGTTTCACCTTATGATATACTTTTTGACATTTTCCTTGCTGTTGAGGCCACCAGGACCTTTTATCTCCGATACCGGTAGTACCGACTTGGTAGATGATCTATTTACTAATTAGTAGCAGATTCCCATGATTATAGTGGAGATGAAGCATTTGAGTCATGAGCGCATCGGGAAGCGGGCATCCCTCACCCTAGCGTGGCATATCTTGAGCGCAACCAGCACTGCAATTATTGTCCCGGTCAAGCATCTGCGTATTATCCGCGTGTAGGCCACGTTGCGAGCAAATAAGACAAATACGAAAAGAGGAAAACACATGTGTAACACTGAATAAAAACCAGGACGAAGGGAAAGTGCCCGTCGGAGGTTGCAGTGCCGACCTATGCCAAACAATAGCGCTGACCACTCGTCGCACGCCCAATTAAAGGTGGGTATTTCAATCGAAAGATACGACAAAAACTGTACATGATCCGCCGAGATCCTGTCTGGAATTCTAGGCGAGTTGTCTAGGCTGAGTAATGAGCTCCAGGCTTGGTGGGTTCGCGGTAGGAACTTTACTAATCGTTTATTTAGATTCCATCCACAAAGTGGCATTCCAACACACACGTCGATACACCTTGTGACATTATATACGTACCGACTCTGATAATCTACAGCTTCCGAACCCGCGAAAGACCATAAACGTGAGATCACCAAGTATTGGAGCACGATACCAGGATAGAACCGGATCTCAACGAGCCACGGCATACAATACTACGGTAGAACGTGATAACACGGACGACAGACCATTCGCGAAACCACAATATTTATTAGTAGCATGGACGTTTGTCCAACCAGGGAGAGCACTTAGATACGGGAGCCGTAGCCGGGAAATCGCCGAGCCACGAAGCAAGATGTAGAACCTGAGATCGCAGCGTCAGAGGGACGATAGTACATTTTTACACAATTGCATGGACGACAGACCAGCCACAAAATCGCGGAGAACGCTTCAAGAGACCACGATTGCACACCGTGGAGCACGGAATCGTAGTAGAGCACGATAGCGCGGACAAAACATATACGCTACGCGAGCACGATGACAGAGACATCAAAACCACACCGCTATTGCACGATAGCTGATACCGCGGCCGATGGAGCCACATCAGGAGAGCATGAAACACGGGCGACGAAACGCCATGACTACGCGGAGGCCATAAACCACGGAATAGCACCCTTCGGCAAGTGTACCGGCGATAGGAGGGCAACGGTCAGGAAATTCTCTGTATCGTGATACCTAGGGTTTAGCACAATACGTAAGCCTCTTATATCAAAGAGTATTTAGAGGTCACGAAAGAGGCCGTACTACACCGATAAGTGCTAAAATTTGCGGCAGCCTCATTTCCAACAAACCATGCCACTACGCCGCGTAGCGGCGGTGAACGGCAAGTCTAAATCCTACTCTACTCTCGTGTACGTTCGTATGTCCGTCATTTTGTCCGAAGCACAAATACGCACCTATCACTGATGAATATGCTGTCCAGCGAAGTGAAGGCGGCCCAACACGGCAACCTTGCAGGCCCGAAGGACCCGCCCCAGCCACAACGTACCCACTGACCATGTGAGTAGTGTAGCGAGCCCGTGGCGAGCCGAACGGAGCCATAACACAATAATGAATATGCATGCGCCTCCGTCGCGAAGCGACGGCACTCGGCTAGCTAAGTAGAGCACTAGATTTGTACTGACCGGTGTAAAATATGCCCCAGGATCGTGCATCCGTGACAAAACTTCGCTGAAGGACTGCAGAAGAGCACCGCTCGATATTATCCATTGTGCTGCTACTATTAAGAAGAGAGTGACTATTGACACAAAGGGGCTACTTGGGATTTGTAATCCGACGGGGTTTCCCATAAAGTACGAAATAGAGAGAAGGGGTGAAAGCCGACTCGCTAGGCAACACGAATCCAAGACCAAACATGACTAAACCTCGCTCGGTTCTATAAGGCTAATACCCAAAAAGGTCTGGGTTTGGGTTGAGGAGGGTGATAGAATTATCGCCAAGTCCCCTACCTATGTAGATTTCCAGTCTCATGACACCCATTCCTCCCCTTGAGTCAATAGTCTCTGCCCTATTAAAAGTTACACGACTGGCACACAGGGTGTCGATTCGACACACTTCAAACTGACGCCTTACATGTCCTTTGAATTTTACACCTGAGATAGCAACTATTATACAGAGTCTGGCAGGGATTAATTTTGCCAAAATCGTTATTTGCAGTGATACTACTACTACTACAAAACTACTACTAATACTACCGTGATGTATGATATTCACTATGAGTATAAGTACCACTCGCTGGAGGCAGTATTATATTTCTTTAGCATACTACTTTTTCAAGAGCCCCCATTGACCAAGTCCAATCTTCAATCTGCAATTTACAGTGGTTGGGCCCCTTTCACCATTAGTAGAAGATCGCTATTCTCCAAAACGCGTCGTACAACTCACCGAGAAGATCGATAGCATCGTTGGAGCGCATCAACGTGCGGTGAGGGGCTGCCCAGAAAGCGACGAGCGGACACCAGACCCCTGTACGGTGTGCGGTAAGCCGATTCACCACCTGTGTGTCATTGGCGTGCTTAAAGGGAACGGCAGCGATCTAAACGAGAGGTAATTCAGTTATGTGTCTAATATTAAGTATTAATAACATACTACAATGTATGCATAGCATCAGGCTCTGCTGTCTTGTGTGTGTAAGGCGTGTCAACTCTACGGAGGGTTCTAGCATACACGCTGAAAGCGGCACAACCGCGCCAGCCACGTCTTCTATTACTTCGACTAAGATATCATTATCAATTTTTTGGTCCGGCTCCGATTCTGACTTCGTGCTGTCGCCTGGTAATACAGCAAAGGAGAGCTCTGCCTCTGTCCGCCGAGCTGCGAAGCGCCAGAATCGGCCACCCAGCAGGCGATGTTGGGTTAATTGATGTTAGGGCGGTGTAGTGGATCCCAGGAATTTCACCGTGGTTTCCCAGAATAACTCTACGAAGAAGACCCAGGGGCGCCTGGCAGGTTTGCCATCTTCCGGTAATAAGTCTGTATGTCTTCCCGGTCGTGCTGCCAATGCTCTACCCTGGTTTTATATTAGGAGCCATGCCAACTACATGTCATCTTTCTAATAGTTTTCCCAGCGAACTTTCTGAGGGACGCCTTAGGAGTAAGCTGGGAAATGAGCTCGAGCTGGTTACCAGACGCGAGACTCACTCTACAATTTACGTGATACAGTACACTTGGCTATAAGTTCCAGCGGGCTGGCTCCCGCTTTGTCGAGTGCCGATTGGGTTTTTCGCCCGGGATTTACTACAGGCGGACAGAGTATTGTCGGAGTGGCTCGAGTAGCTGGATGTTGCGTGCCAAAAGAACACGAAGCAGACTGAAGCAGAACTTAATCAAGACACGTCTATTGACAGTGACAAGACACCTACTGGTGCCTGCTTGGTTTCTACCGACGCATATACATCTTGCGCTGATGGCACGAATGCACCTCGGCAAAGTGTCCTCTTCGGCCTTCCAAGAGCGGGCGTTCTCGGCGGGAGGCATTGTGATGGGTCCTCTACGTACCAGGACTGTCCCTAGACGTGCCGAGAAGCAACTGCTACTGCGCCACAATCGAAAAGCTGTCGTTCTGATGAAGAAATAAGGCAAATAAAACGAACAATCAGCAAGAAACTTGATAGGAATAACTTAGTACAGAAGTAGAAGAATAAGTATTACATGTACACATATGTCAATTCAAAACTTGGATCCATACTCATATTAGTATTTCCCCTGCAATTATGACCCGGTAGTTCCGGTACGACTACTACCTTTGAAGGGTGGTGTCAAGTACGTGCTGATATTCCTGGACGGATCCTCGAGGTAAGTCGTGGCGTATTTCATGAGGAGCAAGCGCGAAGTAGTCACCTAGTTTAACCCCTTGAAACCGGAAGGATTTATACCACTGTATGCTGTATATACAGCGTATTAACATATATATTTTTGTATACTCGAGGGGAAGGGTGCGGGAAAGTACTGGACTCCCGCTAGTGTTATAGACACTAGTGCTGTATATACGGCAGTGCATAAGTGGCTCTAGCTCGTACATATACAGCATCTCATGAGCTATGCGCTTGTCAAAGATGTGGAGTTTTGCACGTGTAGCACGGATAACGGTCTATGTTGCACTTCGATCAGTCAGTTGGCCTCGAGCATATCTCTAAAAACCCGAAAAACAGTAATAGAGGCAGGACAACTAACTGACCTTTTCTAGAAGTAAGTCAAGGTAATGCACTTGTTCTGCAATCCGGTGATAATGTCCTGTACGCCAGCCAATGAAATCACTTCGGACCAAATATGTGTCGTTTCTGCCTCCTGTCATCAAAGCGCGGTGAGCAAGTGGACTTGAGTGCTTGCCTGATCAAACCATAAATAGTCTCACTTCTGGATCCAACCACGTGTTATTCAACTCTCCAACACCAAACCTACTCAGAATCAACGCGACGTCGCTTGGCAGTATTTTTCCGGGCGATCCTGCGGTCTTTGGCGCATTTACGCGAATCCTGCCTCTCAAGACCTCCGGAAGGGCCTTGCCGTTCTTGTACTCCTTATGCCAGACGTTCCAGCAGCTTAACCTCTTGTCACTCACGATCCACTTCAGCTTTACGCAAAGATATATAGGCCCGGGGAAGTCGCAGCCGTCACAGAAGTATGTCGAAGTAGCTCCGCGCTTGCCATTTAGTGTTTTGAGTGTACAGACCTTGCAATTTTTCTGGACATACTTTCGCTGGCCGGAGTGATCTCGCCATTCTTCACTTTACTTAGCCACATGACCAGTAGAATCAGCTTCCTCCACTCCACCGCCTTCGTTAGCAGAAGCTGCTTCGCCTATTACGCATACAGGTTAACTCAGCTGTATGTACAGCTTAGCCAAAGCGGTAGATACAACACAATGACTTACTCGGTTGAAACGTGTTTTCCTCGTACATGTCGTTCACTGTGAGAGCAAGATGATCCTGGTGCAGTTTGCACATGTACTGCACGTGTGTCAGAGGCTTGATCTTCATATTCTTTCAGTAAGCGCGATGCACAATGAAGCCGTTGGTGATCGCTAAATCAACAAGGCCCAAGAACAGGGACTTGTAGTATTTTCGGAACTTGATCGAGCGCTGCACAGAGTATCGTTGTAGGCGGAGTTGATCATGGACATCAACTCCGCCCATATAGCGATGAT
>NW_003303489.1:0-1404 GCF_000142945.1 Phytophthora infestans T30-4 | reverse complement strand
CGAAGCAGACTGAAGCAGAACTTAATCAAGACACGTCTATTGACAGTGACAAGACACCTACTGGTGCCTGCTTGGTTTCTACCGACGCATATACATCTTGCGCTGATGGCACGAATGCACCTCGGCAAAGTGTCCTCTTCGGCCTTCCAAGAGCGGGCGTTCTCGGCGGGAGGCATTGTGATGGGTCCTCTACGTACCAGGACTGTCCCTAGACGTGCCGAGAAGCAACTGCTACTGCGCCACAATCGAAAAGCTGTCGTTCTGATGAAGAAATAAGGCAAATAAAACGAACAATCAGCAAGAAACTTCGGGGCCGTGTGGTTAGTCCGCCGAGTCGGCGCCCTGCTGACTTGTTCGAATTCATCTCCACTGCTTTCAAATGCGGATTCTCCAGGATTTGCTGATATAGCTTCGTGATCCTGACTTCCTCCTCTTGATCTAGCCGAGTCTTCATCCAGCTCGTTCTCAAAGTGAGCTCGGCGTACTCGGCTACGAGTGACTGCCGTGACAATTGGGGTTTCCGCTGGGTTGTCTGTAGCGTACAGTTCTTCGGCTACTCGGTTGATCATTCTCATTTCTGCTTTCCTATCCGTCCCGAGAATTACTCGTCCAGCTTTAGCTTCGAGTGCTTCTGTAGCGAGAAAATCAGCCGCTGCGTTATAGTGTCGCGCTATGTGTCGATACCGGACCGAGTTGAGTTGCTTCGTGAATCCTTGTGTCGAGCTAGCTCCACTTGCAACGTTTCCTTCTTGCATGCTATCACCCCCATGGATTGCTGGATTGCAAGCCGGGAGTCACCCACGATAATCAGGTCAGTTATCAATCGCCGCCAAGACTCCATTGCTCATGCCGGTGTACTCGGCGATGTTGACTGTGGTGGACGACAGGTACGCATTGCGCTGGATCTGTCTGGCTCGGGACTTTCTGGCGGTGATCGCGTGTCATTTGGATACTTTGAACATGGCGACTTGAGTACAGTTGTAGACTATCTGTATGCTACAAGACGCGCGTCGGCTGTAGGTATTTGGGGACGCGATATTGGATCGGCTGCAGCACTTCTACATGTGAAAGAACGGATGTCGTATCGTTATCAAACTATAAAGCTTTCGAACAAAGACGCAAAGAAACTCAAGGTCGTGGAGGACAAAGAACATCGCCACATTCTGTGTATCCCTCCAGTTCACCATTAGTAGAAGATCGCTATTCTCCAAAACGCGTCGTACAACTCACCGAGAAGATCGATAGCATCGTTGGAGCGCATCAACGTGCGGTGAGGGGCTGCCCAGAAAGCGACGAGCGGACACCAGACCCCTGTACGGTGTGCGGTAAGCCGATTCACCACCTGTGTGTCATTGGCGTGCTTAAAGGGAACGGCAGCGATCTAAACGAGAGGTAATTCAGTTA
>NW_003303488.1:103542-107415 GCF_000142945.1 Phytophthora infestans T30-4 | reverse complement strand
CATAGTGTGTCCTATAAGTGGTACTGCCGCCTCCTGTGACGGGATCTGAGGGTTGAGAGCCCCTAGGGGTTAACCGATCAGATAGTAAATTCGATTAAACCTGTGGATTCGCCACAAGTAAGGGAAAAGGCTCACTGGGTTGTAGATCTGGACCATTGTTTTTTCCATTATTTCCCTACCAACATGAGTTTCGCCATTTCCCATTCTTTTGGGGAGCTTCGTACGGCCAAATGAGTTTCGAGTTCTTGAGGGGCAGGAAGGCACTTGCGTGTTCTCGGTGAAAATTGAGGTTTCTGTATTGATATTAAGCCTATACCTGCCTGGGTTTCTACCTTCTATGTCTTTCATCTGCTAAATCCCTTACCAGGCTCGGCTGCATGTCCCTTCTTCCCTTGACCCATCATCCCAGCTGTGTTATCTTCAGATCCACCGGATATATGACGTAATCATCATGGTCACCCTATTATGGGTACACTCATCCGGATCCAGGTCGCTTGGATCCACCTCACTGTAATGGTACACTCGCCGTGGATCCGAGCTCTCCAATCATCCAACATCATCTCGCAACCGTCTGTGATCTCCGTTGTCCCACGAAAGTTCGAGATCCACTGTATCCCTCATCCCTATACCCTGGATCCAGGTCCCTCCAGGCGGGATCCTCCCTCCTTGGATACGAACTCGGAAGTATGGGATCCGGGGTACCTCGCGGTGGATCTTGACTCTTCATTAGCCGTGGCTACTAGATCCACCTTCAGAGGGCACCGACCATCCTTCCTTCATAGGATCCACACTCGATCCACTCTTGTATAGTATATCCCATATCCATCTTAGTGAATCCAGGTAAGGGTGGATCCGAGGTAAGTCTTGGTGGATCTTGCCTTCTCGTACATCGCTCATATCAGATCCATCGTCATTCCATACGGGGTGCTGCTCGCCATGGCTAATCCACCACAGGCAACTTGCACCCGTGCCAAACAACCCAAATCCTCTATAATCACTTGAAATTGTCACTGATTCGGGATAGTGACCCCGCGTCAGGACCATTCTCTTATTTCTGAGAAAGCACTTCACCACACCAGCACCATGACGCAAAGGTACCGAGAAAGCGACAGTGACCCCATGTGCTTTGGCTACCGCGAGAGCGTGGCGCCGACGAGCTTACGAAATAAGTTACGCATGGATATATCAAACAACACGCCGAGATAATATGTAGTAGCGAGATTACATCATCTAACGTACATGATCTACTATTCGATTCAAATCTAAACACCACTACAACATGATAATCTGCCTATATCGATATAGTTTCGCATGTTCGTCATACACATTAGAGCTTGCCACTCGGAAAGGATCTACGTCACACGGTTAGTCAGTAGCTATGCAAAGAAGTCAGTAAGTGTGTCAGCTAGACAAGTAAGATCAATGTATGTGAAAGGTAGTGGAAAGACCCTTTAGTAATATCATAAAGAGCTCAGCGGAGCAATTTCAAGACATAATATTGGTGTTTGTGGCGACCATCAGCAAATACTACCTATTCTAAAAGATACTTCGCGCGAGAAGCTAAACCACATTGCTCTCATAAACCGTCGCAATCGATGATATGTGTCGACTGCCTCATGGTGATGACGTGCAGATAGGTAATATGTTTGAGTAGCCATATTTACTCTATCTACACTGGGATTCCTCACCGATCTACGCATATTTCGTAGCATCATTAATACTGACCCGTCTTCCGTACAGCATATACTACATTTGCTACCACGCGCGCCTCTGATTGGTGTCATTTTGGGAGCTATGCGCTCAAATGAGATTATAGACAAAACCTTCTCGGGTAAGATGGTGCTCATCTTGCGGATCACGTTAGACCCTGATCATGTCTACCCTAACAGGTGAACACTAAGGATATTGTGTGCAGTGTTGTTTTGGAGTATAACATACGTAGATCACAGTAAAAAATGTACTATATGTTGCTATGCTTTGATTAAAAAATATTAAGCCCACCGCAGCGCAGCGAGAGGTGGTCGCCTTGCGCTACACCAACCAACCATCACCTAGCGTCCGCGGAGCGGGCGCCCAGAGCGATAGTCTCTCCGCTTGTAACCTTGTAGCGTGTCCGCCCGTCTGTCTGTCCGCCGTTTTCTTTTCTTGCTGCTTTTTCCTGCTTTTTCGCAGGGGAACAATCGCTCTTTCTAATACAGCCTCTTCCCATTTTACCGACCGCGCTTATCTTTCTGACTCGACCTAACTATGCAAAAATTACAAATATATCCAAAGGCGCCACACATTTAACTGGCGCCCTGATGGGGCAATACCTGCGGACCTGTGACACTAACTGGATCCGCCGCACGATCAGACCGTCTCTCGCCCTCGCGATGGACGTAAGGAAAACATTTTTTGCCTTGCACGAAACGCATCGATTGTTGCAAACAGCCAGGCGAGACTTGATTACTGACATTTAGCTACGCAAACCTGTCGTATGTACTGAAATCGGGCACAGTAACGACTTTATTATGTAAGAGCTCTGCACACTTCTCAAATAGAGATATTTATTATTAATGTAGACTTCACATACCAGTATTTTGTAAGAGCTCTGGGATGTTATTTTCCACACACTTTTTAAAGTAAAGACGATATTAATGGTACTAATATGATTAATATAAGCTCACAGGCTGCATTTGGGAGGGCTCGGCGATGCTATTTTCCACAGACTTTCTAAAGTAGAGACGATAGTATTTTTAATATTAAAGTAGGCTTCACGACCAGCGCTTTTTGTAGGGACTTTGCGAATATATACATTTTTTACTTCACCTGGCACTCACCACTGCCACCGTGCAATGAAGACGCGCGGCTGCACGGTCATTGCACGATCTGCTCCCGTGCACCACACCCGATGAATGCATGCGCGCCGCACGGTACATAGTCTTTTAGTCACTTTTATTGCATGTAAATATGTATTTGTTTGAAAATATGATAAAAGTACTATTATAGCAAAACCAAAACATTAAATATCAACTTTATAATATTGTTTTAAATAATAAATACCAGCCTTATATTTCGGTGCTATTGGCTAATATTTGGACGCAAGTAATTGGTAAAAACAATATATTCTGCTAACTTACCCACAGTTTCCAAAATGGTGGGCCCTACGTGCAAGCAATGCGAGGCGAAGATTGACCCGCTTCTGCTGAACCCGCAACGGATTCCCGTGCGCGCTGCGTCTGCTGCGGGAAAGCAGCAGTACGATTACGCGTTCCGTACAATCAGCAAGCGGGACATCGTGCGGCGCTGTATTGCCTGCGAGAACGGTCCAAAAGCGGTTGAGTTCTGGGAAGAAGAGCCCCCCACCACCTGATTCGGCCGAAATGCGCCTCCAAAAAGTCTGTCAAGCGCCAAGAAGGTGATGGGTCCTGACTGGTACCACAAGAAGAAAAAGAGGCGCAGCCGCCCTCGCAAGCTGACCGCCCGAAACGCCAAGTACATCGAGCAAAAGAAGCAGCAGAAGAGCAAGTAGTTGGTAAATATACTCTTTTAGGCTCCCATTTTCCCACCTATTTTTGTATTTAATATACCGGACTACAGTGCGAGGTTTGGAGCCGCACATACGGTAATCTGTCTATGGCGCAGTCAGTAGTCTGGTGCACAGGATTAATACCTCGCAGTGCTTTCGATACAGGATGATCAAGCCGTACTTACCGACTCCGTTTTTTGCTTAGGTGACTGTTCTTTCACTATTAACAATATCCCATTCATTACCAGGCACACGGAATTCAATGACCAAGTTATCGTTGCTGTGAACCCCATGAAACCGTACGTGAAGCAATCGCAAGGTATTTCTTTGGAATTACTGAGCCGTGCGCGCTGCAGAGAGGCAGT
>NW_003303488.1:98237-102550 GCF_000142945.1 Phytophthora infestans T30-4 | reverse complement strand
TCAGAGTGGTACTAATTCAGGAGCGAAGCGCTCATCGAGAATAAGACAACATCCCCTAGGGTAAGATGGTGTCATCTTGCAGATCACGTTAAACCCTGGAGGTAACGACAAATAGTTCCTTTCGCAATGATTTACAGTCATGTCTACCTTTGCCATGACGATCAACAATATTCAGCCGAGCTAGATCTGTTTCACGCCTATTCATATGTAACAGCCAGTTGTCAGATATACTTCACATATATGTTGTCAGAACTGACTTCAAGAAATGCAAGAGATAGGTGGAGAGCCGGTTGGTGAGGCAGAACATGTGAGGACTAATGCTAGTGTGTACAGTGTTTTTTAAAAGCAAATACGCTAGAACACGGAATTCATATTATATATATGTAGCTTGCTTTGAGTAAGGAATCTAAGCCCACCGCAGCGCAGCGGAGGTGGTCAACCCTCTCTACACCAGCCAACCATGCCCTAGCGTCCGCGGAGCGGGCGCCCAGAGCGCTAGTCGCTCCGCTTCTAACCTTGTAACCTGTCGGTCTGTCTATCTGTCCGTCCGTCTGTCAATCCGTCCGTCGCACTCCCTGTCTACCTGCGTTGACCTGCCGTTTCGCATGTCTACACTCGGCCTGTCTAATACAGTTTCCTCCCATTCTACCGACCGCGCCTATCTTTCTGACTTGACTTAACTATGCCTAAATTACAATTATGGCCAAAACGCGGACACAATTAACTCGCGCCCTGATTCGGCAATACCTGTTGACCTGCGACACTGACTGGATTTGTCGCACGATCAGACCGTCTCTCGCCCTCGCCATTGGACGTGATGTAAACATTTTTGCCGAGTACGAAACGCTTTGATTGGTTGCAAACAGCCAGGCGAGCTGCGCAGATGATTGATTATTGACATTTAGCTACGCAAAACCTGTCGTATGTACTACAAATCAAGCACAGTAACCACTTTTTTCTAAGAGCTCTGGACACTTCTCAAATAGAGATATTTATTATTATTAATGTAGACTTCACAGACCCGTATTTTGAAAGAGCTCTGCGATGTTATTTTCCACACACTTGATCAAAGTAGAGACGATTTTATTATCATTATTATTATTATATCTCTAATTAAAGTAGGCATCACGACATTTGTGTTAGGCGGTCTTTTTAGTCACATTTGTTGTATATTAAGTATGCATTTGTTTGTAAATTTCAAAATAGTACTATTAAAGAAATAACTTACTCACAGTTTACAGGCCCACGCACAAGGCCAATATTGACCTGCTTCTGCTGAATCGACAGCGTCTCCAAACGGCCCAAAAGTGGTTAAGTTCTGGGAAGAAGAGCCCCCACCACCTGATTCGGCCAAAGTGCGCCGCCAGAAAAGCCTGGCGAACGTCAAGAAGGCGATGGGTCCTGACTGGTACCCCAAGAAGAAAAAGAGGCGCAGCCGCCCTCGCAAGCTGACCACCCAAAACGCCAAGTACATCGAGCAAAAGAAGCAGCAGAAGAGCAAGTAATTGGTAAATATACCCTTTTAGGCCCCCATTTTCCTACCTATTTTGTATTTAGTACACTGGACTACAGTGCGAGGTTTGGAGCCGCACATACGGTAATCTGCCTATGGCGCAGTCAGTAGTGTTTACACACCTAAATAGTGTAGCGCGTTTCAAATATTATCTAGCACATGGTATCTACTGTGGACAGCCGCAAGCTGACCATCCCTATCAGCATACGCGTCACATGTACACTCGCTCACTTGGACAAAGTCAAGACCACGCTATCTGTATCGTCAACGTTCACAGCGCTTATTCCACTAATGCGCGCTCACAAATTGAAACTACAGTATTAGATCTGCGCTACGCGCGACGAATAAGTTACTGTCTACATAGACACGAGCACGTGTGCAGCACGGCAGACCATACCGGTGGACCTGGCACGTCGATGTGGCTGTACGCAGAGCTGTATTTCAGTGCTCTGTCCAGAATGGCCGAGATAAGAGCTCGGTTGAGTCACGGATGGCTATAATGTGTACCCGCCGCGCGCGTATGTATTGCTTTGAATACTGCTAACAGACGCCTGGTCAGCTTGCCTGTATCACCGCGGGTATGACCTGTGCCCAATTAGTGACGTGCTGGATCATATAGACGGATACATTATAATCGTAGGTACAATAAGCTAGCACGACGATGCAAAAGTACCGAGATCGCAGCAGTGACCCATTGGCAGCATTACGGGATATGCACGGACACATCAAATAGCACGCCGAGCTGATAAGTAGGCAGCGAAAGTACTTCATTTAGTGTACATGAGCTACTATTCGATTCAAGTCTAAACGTCACTACGATTGTATCTTCTGCTACCGCCCATGAGGCTTTGAATGAGCGTCATACATGTCGGAGCCAGTAAATGCCACTAGGAAAGGATCTACGCTAGGCTAATAGTAGTAGCTATGCAATTAAGTCAGTATGTAAGTCCATGGCGTTCATCCTATCATGTCAGGGTTAGAAGACGGAATTTAATTTTAATGTCAATCCGATAAGCTAAAACAAGTTAGTGAACATTGAGTACACGCCCTTCAGTACTATCTGATATTAGGAAGAGCTCAGCGAGCCATATGGAGGGGAGGAATTGGTCATTTGGGTGGCCATCGACAGATACTAGCGGTTATAACCCATACTATGCATGCGGAGATGATCAAAACTTGGTCTAGCTGACCGTCGCAAGCAGCGATGCGGTCACGAATACCTCTCGGCTAGGCAAAATAGTACCTGTCGTCCAGTTTACCGTATGATGTGGGATCCCAATACGCGCTGGTAGGCGTGTTTACTATCGCTAAACTTATATGGAATCTCCTCACCGATTGATGTTGAGGCTTGGGGCACAATGGATAATAACCAACCTTCTGAATAACAGAGAGGGACGTTGCAACGAAGCGCACCTCAGCGTGGTGCCAGCAATATACATCCGAGCTAGATCTAGCGCGGGAATCTATGTGGTGTAGGGATTTCCAGATTTGACCATACGCCGACCTACTTTAGGTCAAGAATCGGCTCGGTCTGATAACCCAGAGCTTAGGAGCCAAGGATCACGGTAAGTACTCGGCGATCTGTCCGGATATGCTATCCGGACAGCCGCTGAGCTCAACGGACGCCGGAACTCAGCTGAAGGGTCGGTAGAGATCCGAAACGACTACATTTCATTAGATATTTGTATGAGAAGCATAGGATTAAATAGGGGGAGCCGAAAGGGCTCCCCAGAAGATAACAGAGCAGAATTTTCCTAGTCCAAGACACGTGTACACTTTTCCGGTAAGTCCCTGCATAGGGCTGGATTATGCCTGCCGTCAATACTCGAGAGGTATAGATTGTAGGGTATTGACTGGTAGCGCCAAGAGATTAGGTCGGTCCGGGTAGGACAAAGTCTCGCTACGCGCGAAAGAAAGTCCCGCATACTCAGCGGGCCGGTACGTCGGATAGCCCGGGTGCCGTAACACTTCTAGCTGAGCTGCCTCTGCGCTCGGTGACCTGTAAAAGCGCTCGCGCGCCGTCGTCCATCCTTTGGTGGAGGGCACAGGGTTGTGAACGAGCTCAGCCGAACCAAACTCGGCGGAGCCTCGGAAGTGATCTGACTTGGTTAGTCGGAACCGGGTGGAAGCGAGCCACTCGTCTGTCCCGGAAGGGCCGGACCGCGAGGGGACCACCCTCTGCGCAGGCCATACAAACCGCCGACCTAACTCGGCGATTCGTTGTGGTTTGTGTAAGGAATCCACATCTGACGATATTTGTGTGTTCTACTACACCACACTTGTAGAACAGGTCCAGCTCCGCGGCTTGTTTCTTGTTCTGGTACTCATTCTTCAGGCACTTAATGATGCCCTGGTCCATGGGCTGCAGTACGGCAGTTGTATTAGGCGGGAGCTTGCGAATAGCAACATTGGATAGCTCAATAGAAGCGTCGTTGTGCGACGAAGCATTGTCAACAAGTAGTAGTACTTGTCGTTCTTCCAGCTGCATACGTCCATTTAGTGCCAAGAGCCAATCACAGTATTTTACCGTATTCATCCACGCCTTCGCCGTATTTGTGTAGGTAGCTCCAATTTCGACTAGAAGGTCGCGATTTTTTTAGGGGGCGCGGCACTTTAGAAAACCACAGCCCTGTTCGCTGCTGGAAGCGGTACAGCTTGGGGGGTCTGAAAGCGCTCCGTTGGTTAACGAGCAAGTTCGAAGTGAGAGCATGCAGGATCTGACTTGTGCTTCTCGCACAAATACTGCTTTTGTGCTAGAGTTAGGGACGTGTAGGAGGAAGGGCGATGTCCCATTGTCTTT
>NW_003303488.1:95089-98109 GCF_000142945.1 Phytophthora infestans T30-4 | reverse complement strand
TTAACTTCAAGCCGGTTGCCGTGCAGCCCACCATCCAACCCAGTTGGTTGGAAGAAACCTGTGTTGCTGTGGGAAGCGGATGGGGCTATTCGGGTGCCAACAGCCGACCCGAAACAAGCCTCATCCCTGTTCCGGACTGATGTCTTGACCCCGTGGCCGAAGCCGAAGCTCCTGTCAATGGAAGAAAGAAAGCTTGAGAGTAGCCTTTTGGATTGGAAGAAGCCCCTGGTGGAAACGAAAGAAGGTGTACAGCCGAGTTAGCCGAGTTCAAACCCACTCGGCGAGAACCCGAGCAAGATTCTTTTGCGGAAGGACCCCGAGAGACGAAGAGACGTGAAGTGTTCCGCGCTACGCAAGGAGCTCGGTACTTCGAAGACTCTCACATGCTGACTCCACTGAAGCTAAACCCGACTCAGCGAGCGCCGAGTCGTGGGCAGCGAAATGTAGGTCGTTACCGTGAATTGTATGACGCTGCAGATGAGGCTGAGGCTTACGAGGAGGATGAAGAAGACGACGACGCCTTCAACGTGAGAGGTAACCGTGAAGAAACCGTGAAGGATTACATCCAAAACTTGAGCTTTGACGCGACTGAAGAGGACTCGACGCAGTACCTCGAAGTCCGAACCCACGCCTCGCTCGACAAAATCGCCGAGTTCGAAGGAAAGCGCTACCGCTCTGACGCGTCGCTCCAGTGGCTCAAGCGTTTCATCTACGAGATGAAGAGCACCCGGATGCCCCAAAGTGCATGGTGCGAGCCTTTCTCGCTATTCTTGGGACGCCCGGCGAAGAGTTGGTACAGGCAGCTGCCGAAGAAGACTCAGCGACGTTGGAAACTACTCAGCGAGGCGTTCCTGGATTATTATTGCTCACAGTTTCGACCAATCCGCCCGCACTCGTTTACTACTCGGCGAGACGCTAACGTCAACGAAACGATCTGCGACTTCCTGATTCGACTCAACGGGTATGCTCGGACGGCCAAGATCCAGTATGAGAAGGGTGGCGCCGACGTAGCTGACCATGTCGAACACTTCTTGCTGCATTGTGGTGATGACGATGTGATGGATTTGATGTACCCCTTGCAGTTGGAAGACATCAGAAAGGTGGAACAGATAATCAATCGTCGGATCCTCGGCGAGAAGCGCAAGAAGCAACGCGACCGACTCGTGATCGCACGAGGTCGAGATGACAAGCGGAAGGATCAGAGCCGCCGCGATGAGAAGCGAAGTCGCAAGGAAGAAAACCGCGACCGCCGAGTCACTGTCGTTGACGCTGACTTCGACGGAGAGGGACTCATCGATCAGAATCCGCCGAGTCCGTACAACTCCGAAGACGAATGGGATGATGAGGACCAGTCCGGAGGATACGACTCAGCGGAAGACGAAGACTACATTGACGCCGGCGTTTCCAATGATAAAGGAAATACACCGGACCGCCGAGAGAACTCGGCGGGAGACCAGAAGGGCTCGAACCGAAGCTGGGGAAACTCAGCGAACCGACCTCCGCGACCGTATAACCAACGAGAACAGTCGAACCGTGGAGATGGATCACGCGACAACACCCAACGAGGACCTTGTGCAGCTTGTGGAAGAATAAGGCACTCGGCTCACTACTGTCGACGACGATGCCAATTCTGCAGACAAGTCCATGAAGGCGACCGGTGCGAGCTGTTTCGTCAATATGAGAAGCTGGCTGCGTTCGTGAAGAACTCTGTCGACAAGTCGCAAGTGCCAGAAGACCTGCAAAACCTTTACGCGCCGAGTGATTTAAACTCGGCGGCCCGCCAACACTGACTGGGTTGGAATATGCCGGGCTGCCACAGTCAGCTGAACCTGCCGTTGAGGCGAACTTTTTGTTTGCCTTCGTAGGCGAAGCAGGACGGCCCGAGGGAAGAAGCGGGGATGGCAATTGGATGTGTGAAATCGACGGAATTGAACGT
This sequence comes from Phytophthora infestans T30-4, assembly GCF_000142945.1. Taxonomy (NCBI): domain Eukaryota; phylum Oomycota; class Peronosporomycetes; order Peronosporales; family Peronosporaceae; genus Phytophthora; species Phytophthora infestans. Next base: position 96,173 of record NW_003303488.1, on the reverse strand, counting down.
GAGCTCGGTGAGTTAGATGATAACAACCGAGCGATTGCAAGTGTAACTCGGCAGTCAGACCAAGCTGTGCATCGTACCAGGATAATGAAGCTGCTTCCGGGAGAACGGCTGGGATGGTGGTCAGCACAGACGTTTGATCGTCGAGTTAGAATGAGAGCCCTCGTATTGGGTGCAGTGAACGACCGAAGGACCAAGATATTATTGGATACCGGAGCAAATGTCTCGGCGATAAGTGAGTACTTCGCGAGGAAACTGCGTCTCAAGAGAGTGGCCAACAGAGATAAGCGAATTGACATACAAGGAATAAGTAAAGACAGGATGGTGACAACGTCAAGAGCAGTGGTGAAGGTGACACTCGGCTGGGAAGTGGCATACGAGTTTGAAGTATGGATAATGCCTCATCATGCCGGAGTCGATTTGATTCTCGGCACCGACTTCATGATCCCAGCTGGAATCCGTCTGGATCTGTACAACTCGGCGGTAAAGCTACCCGATGAGATGGTGATCCCACTCATCCGATCAAGTAATGCACCGACCAAGACCGAGTTCGGACCAAATGTCCTATGTGGGCCACCAGACGGGTTGACGATCGAAAGTCGAATGACCGCTGAGTTCAAATTGCCCAGGCGACAACCCAGTGAGTCGACGCATGACTTGTGGGTGCGACGGACGAAGGGTTGGATTCCGACGGTTGTTTTTAATCGCCGAGGAAGACCAACCCATGTCCTGATTACGAACGTACGACAGACGTCAGTCTGGTGCCCACCTCACTTTTATGTGATAAAATGGCAGCCACATGGAGTACTGGCCAATGAGGGATATGTCCGCGTGAACTCGGCGAAGTACCGTGACTGGCAGATATTGGCCTTTGAGTCGGCGATGGATAAAGGATTTGCTGCAGGAAGGAACAACGACTGTACGACGACTGGTTTTCACTCCAGCCGCCAGCTGTAGAAAGACGAAAATACACAGCTACGACGGCGGTGGAAAGACGGTCTCTTCCAGTGGAAGGTAGTACGATCACTTCATCGTTAAAACGCAGCGATGATTCAAACGGCTCCGCTGCAGACAGCGCTAGCAGCTC
>NW_003303488.1:86393-89543 GCF_000142945.1 Phytophthora infestans T30-4 | reverse complement strand
AAACGGTTTTAAACGGAGTTTCCACCGCACTTGGAGCCAGCGGAGTCCGCCTTAGTATGTCCAAAGACATATTATATTGTTACACACGGAGTTGGTATTTACCAATCGAAATTACGGTACCAATACAGTCAGCACAGGCCTAAACGGTGTTTAGCGGATGCATACTGACGTTGTAGCAGCTGGACACGACTTAGCAAGTCACCAACGCGTCGTAAATAGCTACACATGAAGCTACTACTATTTAAACGGAGAATATCGGTACAAATACAATTTGCACAGGTCTAACCTTTATTGGTCTTAGCAAGTTACTAAAACATCGCATATTGGTACACACGGAATACCTACTTTTCAAATCAAAATGCAGACATCAACAATCCAGTTTGCAAAGTTTGAGCGTAGTTTTAATATTTGCACCGTCGTTCGGAGTGTATACCGTCCTTATAGGAACCGGTCCCAACTTAGCAAGTCCCAAAGACATAGTACAAATACAGTCAGCACAGGCCTAAACGGTGTTTAGCGGATGCATACTGACGTTGTAGCAGCTGGACACGACTTAGCAAATCACCAACGCGTCGTAAATAGCTAAACATGAAGCTACTACTATTTAAACGGAGAATATCGGTACAAATACAATTTGCACAGGTCTAACCTTTATTGGTCTTAGCAAGTTACTAAAACATCGCATATTGGTACACACGGAATACCTTCTTTTCAAATCAAAATGCTGACATCAACAATCCAGTTTGCAAAGTTTGAGCGTAGTTTTAATTTTTGCACCGTCGTTCGGAGTGTATACCGTCCTTATAGGAACCGGCCCCGACGTAGCAAGTCCCAAAGACATAGTACACGGAGTGGTATTTGTCAATCGAGAATTGCGGTACCAATACAACTTGGACAGGTGTAAACTTTGTTTAATGTACTGCAGAAGCGTTTGTTTGAAATGACATAATTGTGGTACTGTTGGCATGGACGAGGCCACCGATCGTCCTGGACCATTGGTTTATCACAAACTAGTTTCTCACTTTTCAGAAGGCCCTGACATTTCGTGAGCGGGTAGGCTCATTGGCTCCCTGGAAAACCTTGGTCCAGCTCAGACGTGTCGCACATCGCAAAAAAGAGGCTACAAAGGTCGACGAAAAATATAAGCCCCACAACGACCAAATTCCTCGTCTTTTTTGCGCCACAGTGCTCGGCTACATTTAGCGAAAATATAAACGTGAAGCGACATCGCGAACGATTTCATCCAGAATCGGATGGCCGATTAAAGTGCAATTTGTGCAAGGCCTTGGGTTTCTTCGACACGACGATAAACCTCGGAGGTCACATCCGCAATAGTCATAGCAAATTTACCTGCTGTTGCGGTGTAGTGATTTTAAAAGCGAATGTGGCTAGGCATCGAACTACGTGCTCCAAGGCTGCCGGTGGAAACATTAGAAGCGAGAATCTGGCTGAGACGACTGTAGTTGATACTGCTAAGATGTGTCTAACTGGTGCTACGGCGTCTTCTGAGTCGAGAAAAGCACGCTCCCTCCGACTGGTGAAATCCGATCTTCTCGTCGAGCTCTCAGCCAAAACCTGGTGGCTCAAAAGCTACCGACACAATGGAGCTGGCTCCAAGCAACAAATGATTTCAGCCGAGCCATGGATCATTTGAACAAGTTCCGAACTTTTGCTGGAAAGCCTGCAAGCTATAACCAGATCGAAGTCTGGGAGATGCTGGATTTACAATCTGACTCAGCGAAATATCTGATTGTATTCAAGCTTGAGAAGCCAATCTTATCGGTGACGCACTGGGGAAATATTACAATGGTCGTGCGCTCTAGCCGTCGGCACTCCCGGAGGACAGCCCCACTTAGAAATTGACAATAAGACCGCGATAGAAAATTAGATACGGTACGAAATGGGAACGAAATGTATTAAACATTTAGTGGCAGTAGTACTTTGTGATCCCGCACACCAGCCATTCAAAGTACTCGGACGGGTCTAGGGTGCCGTCGAAGTACCAGGAGCGCCACAAGTACTCGTCCAGGTAGGACGGGAGAAGGTGCTTGTTGATGCCACGAATCTTCTTGAGCTTGTTCTTGACACGCACCTCCCACGTGCCCTCGATGCGGTTCGTGCAGGCGGGTAGGCTCATTGGCTCCCTGGAAAACCTTGAGCCGGCTCAGATGTGTCGCACATCGCAAAAAAGGGTCTACAAAGGTCGACGAAAACCATAAGCCCCACAACGACCAAATTCCTCGTCTTTTTTTGCGCCACAGTGCTCAGCTACATTTAGCGAAAATATAAACGTGAAGCGACATCGCGAACGAGTTCATCCAGAATCGGTAGGCCGATTAAAGTGCAATTTGTGCAAGGCCTTGCGTTTCTTCGACACGACGAAAACCCTCGGAAGTCACATCCGCAATAGTCATAGCAAATTTACCTGCTGTTGCGGTGTAGTGATTTTAAAAGCGAATGTGGCTAGGCATCGAACTACATGCAACAAGGATGCCGGTGGAAACATGAGAAGCGAGAATCTGGCTGAGACGTCTGTAGTTGATACTGCTAAGATGTGTCTAACTGGTGCTACGGCGTCTTCTGAGTCGAGAAAAACACGCTCCCTCCGACTGGTGACATCCGATCTTCTCGTCGAGCTCTCAGCCAAAACCTGGTGGCTCAAAAGCTACCGACACAATGGAGCTGGCTCCAAGCAACAAATGATTTCAGCCGAGCCATGGATCATTTGAACAAGTTCCGAACTTTTGCTGGAAAGCCTGCAAGCTATAACCAGATCGAAGTCTGGGAGATGCTGGATTTACAATCTGACTCAACAAAATATCTGATTGTATTCAAGCTTGAGAAGCTAAATCTTTTCTATGACACACTGGGGAGATATTACAATGGTCGTGCGCTCTAGCCGTCGGCACTCCCGGAGGACAGCCCCACTTAGAAATTGACAATAAGACCGCGATAGAAAAATTAAATACGGTACGAAATGGGTACGAAATGTATTTAACATTTAGTGGCAGTAGTACTTTGTGATGCCGCACACCAGCCATTCATAGTACTCGGACGGGTCCAGGGTACTGTCGGAGTACCTGAAGCGCAGCAAGTACTTCGTTCCAGGTAGGGACGGCAGAAGGTGTTGTTGGATGCCACGCATCTTTC
>NW_003303488.1:81595-85000 GCF_000142945.1 Phytophthora infestans T30-4 | reverse complement strand
TACGCACCTCCCACGTGCCCTCGATGCGGTTCGTGCAGGCGGGTAGGCTCATTGGCTCCCTGGAAAACCTTGAGCCGGCTCAGACGTGTCGCACATCGCAAAAAAGGGTCTACAAAGGTCGACGAAAACCATAAGCTCCACAACGACCAAATGCCTCGTCGTTTTTTGCGCCACAGTGCTCGACTACATTTAGCGAAAATATAAACGTGAAGCGACATCGCGAACGAGTTCATCAAGAATCGGTAAGCCGATTAAAGTGCAATTTGTGCAAGGCCTTAGGTTTCTTCGACACGACGAAAAACCTCGGAAGTCACATCCGCAATAGTCATAGCAAATTTACCTGCTGTTGCGGTGTAGTGATTTTAAAAGCGAATGTGGCTAGGCATTAAGCCACAAGTTCCAAGGCTGCCGGTGAAATGTAAACGTGAAGCGACATCGCGAACGAGTTCATCCAGAATCGGTAGGCCGATTAAAGTGCAATTTGTGCAAGGCCTTGGGTTTCTTCGACACGACGAAAAACCTCGGAAGTCACATCCGCAATAGTCATAGCAAATTTACCTGCTGTTGCGGTGTGGTGATTTTAAAAGCGAATGTGGCTAGGCATCGAGCTACAAGCTCCAACGCTGCCGGTGGAATGTAAACGTGAAGCGACATCGCGAACGAGTTCATCCAGAATCGGTAGGCCGATTAAAGTGCAATTTGTGCAAGGCCTTGGGTTTCTTCGACACGACGAAAAACCTCGGAAGTCACATCCGCAATAGTCATAGCAAATTTACCTGCTGTTGCGGTGTGGTGATTTTAAAAGCGAATGTGGCTTGGCATCGAGCTACAAGCTCCAACGCTGCCGGTGGAATGTAAACGTGAAGCGACATCGCGAACGAGTTCATCCAGAATCGGTAGGCCGATTAAAGTGCAATTTGTGCAAGGCCTTGGGTTTCTTCGACACGACGAAAAACCTCGGAGGTCACATTCGCAATAGTCATAGCAAATTTACCTGCTGTTGCGGTGTAGTGATTTTAAAAGCGAATATGGCTAGGCATCGAGCTACATGCTTCAAGGCTACCGGTGGAATGTAAACGTGAAGCGACATCGCGAACGAGTTCATCCAGAATCGGATGGCCGATTAAAGTGCAATTTGTGCAAGGCCTTGCGTTTCTTCGACACGACGAAAAACCTCGGAAGTCACATGCGCAATAGTCATAGCAAATTTACCTGCTGTTGCGGTGTAGTGATTTTAAAAGCGAATGTGGCTAGGCATCAAGCCACATGCTCCAAGGCTGCCGGTGGAATGTAAACGTGAAGCGACATCGCGAACGAGTTCATCCAGAATCGGATGGCCGATTAAAGTGCAATTTGTGCAAGGCCTTGCGTTTCTTCGACACGACGAAAAACCTCGGAAGTCACATGCGCAATAGTCATAGCAAATTTACCTGCTGTTGCGGTGTAGTGATTTTAAAAGCGAATATGGCTAGGCATCGAACTACATGCTTCAAGGCTACCGGTGGAATGTAAACGTGAAGCGACATCGCGAACGAGTTCATCCAGAATCGGATGGCCGATTAAAGTGCAATTTGTGCGAGGCCTTTCGTTTCTTCGACACGACGAAAAACCTCGGAAGTCACATCCGCAATAGTCATAGCAAATTTCCCTGCTGTTGCGGTGTAGTGATTTTAAAAGCGAATGTGGCTAAGCATCGAGCTACATGCTTCAAGGCTGTTGGTGGAATGTAAACGTGAAGCGACATCGCGAACGAGTTCATCCAGAATCGGTAGGCCGATTAAAGTGCAATTTGTGCAAGGCCTTGCGTTTCTTCGACCCGACGAGAAACCTCGGAAGTCACATCCGCAATAGTCATACCAAATTTACCTGCTGTTGCTGTGTGGCGATTTTAAAAGCGAATGTGGCTAGGCATCGAGCTACAAGTTCCAAGGCTGCCGGTGGAATGTAAACGTGAAGCGACATCGCGAACGAGTTCATCCAGAATCGGATGGCCGATTAAAGTGCAATTTGTGCGAGGCCCTTGCGTTCTTCGACACGACGAAAAACCTCGGAGGTCACATTCGCAATAGTCATAGCAAATTTACCTGCTGTTGCGGTGTAGTGATTTTAAAAGCGAATATGGCTAGGCATCGAACTACATGCTTCAAGGCTACCGGTGGAATGTAAACGTGAAGCGACATCGCGAACGAGTTCATCCAGAATCGGATGGCCGATTAAAGTGCAATTTGTGCAAGGCCTTGCGTTTCTTCGACACGACGAAAAACCTCGGAAGTCACATGCGCAATAGTCATAGCAAATTTACCTGCTGTTGCGGTGTAGTGATTTTAAAAGCGAATGTGGCTAGGCATCAAGCCACATGCTCCAAGGCTGCCGGTGGAATGTAAACGTGAAGCGACATCGCGAACGAGTTCATCCAGAATCGGATGGCCGATTAAAGTGCAATTTGTGCAAGGCCTTGCGTTTCTTCGACACGACGAAAAACCTCGGAAGTCACATGCGCAATAGTCATAGCAAATTTACCTGCTGTTGCGGTGTAGTGATTTTAAAAGCGAATGTGGCTAAGCATCGAGCTACATGCTTCAAGGCTACCGGTGGAATGTAAACGTGAAGCGACATCGCGAACGAGTTCATCCAGAATCGGATGGCCGATTAAAGTGCAATTAGTGCAAGGCCTTGCGTTTCTTCGACACGACGAAAAACCTCGGAAGTCACATCCGCAATAGTCATAGCAAATTTACCTGCTGTTGCGGTGTAGTGATTTTAAAAGCGAATGTGGCTAAGCATCGAGCTACATGCTTCAATGCTGTCGGTGGAATGTAAACGTGAAGCGACATCGCGAACGAGTTCATCCAGAATCGGATGGCCGATTAAAGTGCAATTAATGCAAGGCTTGCGTTTCTTCGACACGACGAAAAACCTCGGAAGTCACATCCGCAATAGTCATAGCAAATTTACCTGCTGTTGCGGTGTGGTGATTTTAAAAGCGAATGTGGCTAGGCATCGAGCTACAAGTTCCAAGGCTGCCGGTGGAATGTAAACGTGACGTCGCAAACGAAACCAGCCAAAATCGGATGGCCGATTAAAGTGCAATTTGTGTAAGGCATTGCCTTGCTTCGCTACGACGCAAAAACTCACATGGGAAGTCCGCTATAGAAATAGCATATTTACCTGCTGTTGTGGTGCCGTGATTTAAATAGAAAATCTACCTAGGCATCGCACTACGTGCTTCCAGGCTCGCGGGGGAAGGGAATGGAGAAGCGACATCACAACCCAAATCATCTCGACACGAATCGGCGATTACAGTACAATTCAACTAAGGCCTTGCTTTTTCTTCCCCTCCGACGAAAAGCCTCAGACGGCAGACCCCGCCCCACGCATAGCAAAGTTACCTTCCCGTGCGCGGTG
>NW_003303488.1:67818-71833 GCF_000142945.1 Phytophthora infestans T30-4 | reverse complement strand
ATTATCTTGTCTATTGTTGTGCTCTACACTGACATCGTCCCAGTCAAAAGTGGCGCCCGTACTCGCTCTCGCGCTTGTAAGTTTTCCCATCTTTTGATCCCTTTCTTGGTTTGTCTTCCGTCTGCACTACATTCATTAAAGACTGCTGTCGGATTCTCTGCCAGTATATTCCAGTCGAACTTTTCTCGGTCTTCCGCCAGACAACAAAGGGAAGGACTGGCGTTGAAGTTCTTTGTAGATAGATTCAGCAAGACCGGTCCCATCTAGCTGTCAGTACCGGCTGAAGTCATGACCATGCAGTGTGCGCGACGGTATTTTTGACATGGTGTTCCGACACCATGGAAAGCCATTCGACATTGTGTTGGACCGGGATCTATGCTTTACAGCGCGGTTCTGGCAAGAAGGGCTTACACTTCTTGGACCACAGCTGTCGATGTCGACTGCGGATCATTCGCAGACGGACGGACAGACCGAGCGCGTGAATTGCGTGCTCAGTGACGTACTGAAGAGCTACGCAGAGTCGTTCCCGCAGTGGGGTGACTGCTTGCCGATGGCAGCGTTGCCATCAACAACTCGGTGCATGCCTCGACAAAGCATACACCGTTTTACGTGAATGCCATGTGGCATCTACGCCTTCCGAGCTTGCTCGGAACAGTGAGATCCTCCATAAGTGGGGGAGGATCTACGGTTGCGTCAAAACAACCGCAGAATAACACTGATACCGATGTGGTATCAGCGGTGACGACGCGAAGGCAAGCGTCTCGTTCTGGGAACGAGTCGAAGACAAACAACACCGTGTTTGTGCGAGGCACAGGCACCGCGAACAAGAAGACGTCTGTACCGGGTACAGACAGCGCGGTGGCCGGACCTACTGCCGAAACAAAACACATCTGTGCGAAGCACAGACAGCCCGTAGACCGGGTCTGCTGCAAAGAACAACACGTCTGTGCGGGGCACAGACGACGCGCAGGCCGGGCCTGTTGCGGAGAAGGAATTAAACGCTTCCAATTAGAGCGCAAGAAATTCGTTGGCCTTGACCCGTTTTTCAACGAATATCAAAAGCGTTGAGCATATTCCATCAGCTCGTCAAACGCAGCTATTAATATCTAACCTGACAAAAGTGTTCTAATAATGAAGCGCCTAGTAGATAAAAAAATGGCGACTCCGTACACTGAATTATAAGGCGCCCGCTGTTTCACCGTAGTGGTCCTATCCTTTTCGAAATACACTTCTAATATCTGGCCATTTATCTAAGTACACGCGGTTGACGGTTGTCTGAACGTGCGTAGGTGCTTTCAGCAGCTGCACGGCGCTCATTTTCGTTAGCAGCGGCGAGGTATCGGTCATTTTCATCCAATGAGAAATCACCGTCCGTATTATCGGGCTGAAAGTCGTTGGTCTCGTCTTGGACATCGTTGTAAGCGTTCGGATCTTCATTTGAATGCTCATTGCCCCCCTGAGCAGCTTTATGACCCTCCAATTCAGCTAGTAGGGCATCCGTCACGGCTTTAATGAGCGTCACGCTTGGTTTACTGCGGTTGGCATCGCGGCAACGGTCATCACGCCGGTTGTTGCGGGCGTATCCATCGTCGCGTCGCGTATCACGACTCTTGGAGTATCGGTACTCACTGTCATGCTTGGCCATTCTCTCCTTGCCCTTGAGAACATCTTCGATGATCTCTTCGAGCTCGTGAATGTCGGCGACTCGAGCGTGGTAGAGACTCTCCGCCAGCTTGTCATCGTCGCATGTTGCCAGGAACTGCTGTACGTGTTCTTTCGCGTCGCAACCACTCTTCTCAAAGTGTAAACGGGCGGTCCGAGCGTAGCCATTCAGCCTGTTTATGTAGTCGCACAGATGTTCATTACGTTCCCGCTTGGCGGAGTAGTAACGCGACAGTGCCATCTGAGTGAGCTGCGAGCAGTAGTAGCGGATGAACGCATCGCTCAACAGCTTCCACTTGCGCTTCGTCTTCTTCGGAAGTTGACGGAACCAATGAATGGCTCCGTCCCGGAGACTTAGCTCAAATGGAATGCACCATTTATCGGCATCTGTGTGGGTTCCAGTCATTTCATAGACGAACCCACGGAGCCACTGCATACAGTTCTCGCTCTTGTTGCGAGAGCCTGAGAACGGCGTGATGCGATCCAGCGGTCGGTGCGAAGCCATTTCAATCCTCGGTGTCGGGTCTACGTCGTTCAGCGTCGCCAGCTCATTCATCTGACGCATCAACTCGAGTTGAGGATCTTCCTCGTCGAATGTACGCACCAAAATGTCATCGTCACTGGACGAACCCTCGCTGTCGACTTGACGACGTCCGGCACCACCTTTGGGAGCTCGCGCACCGCCTCGGCGACCGAACGAACCCTCGTTACCAGCGTAAACACGTTGCATACGGCTCTCCGAACGTGGTGTATCCATGTGCGAGTCTAGAAAGTACGGTGAAGCTTCGGTAGTGCCAAAGGCACCACGCTCAGCTCCACGCTTGGTCGGAGGAGTACGAACGAGTCGTTGGGGCGTCGGCGGCAGTGGAATCTTGGACGGATCTTCATCTTGAATCATCGGTCGACTCACAAGCCGCTTTCCGGCATTGATGCCAACAGCGCCAAACGCCTTCCGAAGCTTCTTCTTCCATTTCTGGAGAGCAGCTCCGGCTTCATGTGAACTCCAATCCTGGAGCGACATCGTCGATGGGTACGTCTCGTTCTCGAACCCCAGCGACAACAGTAGCGAAACTGAATCCTCGGCAACTTGACTAGTCGAAACCGAGTTGACTGGGTATTGAAGTTCCTGCGCAAGTGCAGGCCAGTCGGCCTTTTTCTTGGGGATGGGCTTGAACAGCTGCATCCACTCATCATTCTGCATCAGCGCTTGTACGCGGTCGAAAACGCGCTTGGCGGCTGGTGTATCACCGTTGATAGGTGGGCGAGGTGCCTTCAGCAGTGCTGAAAGCTTTGCACTCGCCACCGAAGGTTTAAAACCCTCTGTCCCATCGTCATAATCATCATAGGCCGGTTCCGGTCCCGCAACATCATCGAGCTCGTCGGCGAGGTTCCTCGAAAGGGACTTGGTCGCCCCGCTCATCCCCGATGATAGCGTGGCCGTCTCCGGCGTCGCTGCGCCTGGCTCTGGAGCCGGCGTCTTATCTTCGTAATCTTCATAATCGTGGGCGTCAGGACCGATGTCCGCTTCGTCGTCGAAGCTCACTGAAAGCGCGGTGGCGGCTGCAAAGCGCGCAGGCGGGCTTGAACTCTCGTTGCGAGCCCCGCCAGACTTGGCAGGGCGTAACTGGTACCGTCGGTTGTCCTTTCGCCATGTTTCTTGTCTTTTTCTTGTTCTTCTTCTCTTGGTTGCTCGTAAACTGGAAGGCCATACAAACAAACTTGCATGGTCACAATCTGTTCCCGGGTCGCGGCACCAATTGTGGTGTTCTAAAGGCCACGTGAACTCTAGCTACAAATGTAGTTAGGACGTTCCCACAACATTACGTCTACTAGGATAGTAAACGATCGTTCGGGCGGACCTGAAGACCCCAGTTCTGCCCTTGCACCGGGACAAACTGGACCTTGTGAACTACTTATATAGGTCAGCCAGTAAAAATAAGAACACGCTACTAGCACAAGCAAAGCTAGCAGGTGTTTTGAATCCTCGTGGTCCCAACAGCGGAAGGGTACCAGGCACGGGTAAGCCTTTTACGAGATCACCGAGTGTTCAACACTCGGTTGGAAGAATAAAAGGGAGGCAATTAAGCACTCCCAGTCGTCCAAATAGGCAACAATAAGCCGTCACGTAAAACCTCCCGATAATAATCGGCCAAAATACCCAGTCTCTTGGCCTTGCCGGATGAACCCTCGCTACAGAGCTTCGAGTTCACCGACAGGCATAACACACTCAAACAAGCTTGACCAGACGCTTACCTTGAAGCCGGACGTCGCTCTGTGTGCTTGAGTGGAAATTCTGTTCTGTATTTAAGCTTACCTTTCGGGTCTATCCTAATAAGAAGTCCTAATCAAGTAT